>NW_008329323.1:130188-180637 GCF_000622305.1 Nannospalax galili | reverse complement strand
TGAGTAAAACTCCATCGTATATATGAACCACATTTTCATTATCCACTCATCAATTGAGGGACACCTAGGTTGCTTCCATCTCTTAGCTATTGTGAAAAGAGCAGCAACAAACATGGAGGTACAAGTGTCTTTGCAATGAGTTCTTTGGGTATATGCCAAGGTGTGGTATAACTGGATCAAATGGTAGGTTCATTTTTTAAATTGTCTTCTAAGTAAAGTCTCATGCACATTAAAACTGTTAAATTAACCCCCAAATATTTTTTCAGGTCAAAATGTTATCTTTTTGATTCTTATCTTGATTCTAGTTCTATCATATGGTTCTTATTACCTTAAGATACGTTAATTTTAAAAGATAGTTGCTTCTATTCCAGGGTACAATTTATCTCTGTTTTTAAATATGTTTTATATGAAATAAACATTTTGGCACTATTGTCTTATTAAAGTTAACATACAGGTTTATCAAGGTCCATATCTTTGTTCAGCTTATGTGAAAACATATCTAAACAATTAAAAAGAAAATTGATCATTTAAAAACCTGCTTCAAGGCTTATAAGGACATCTCAAATTTGTATATTATAATAGTATATTTGAGATAATTTTTCATTCTCTCTATATATAAAGCAATAAATATTAAATTGCTTGGCAAATTCTCACAACAAATGATAAATTTGTTTGTAAATGTTATTTTGCTCAGTGTATCAATAAAGGAAATAAAAAGGTTAAAAAGTTGGTAAAAAGATATAATATAGAAATATTTTAATTGAAAATTAAATGGCTGGATATTTCCAGAATAGAAGGGATAATGAAAACATTTAAGTAAGTTTATTAAAGGTCTGAGCAGACTTAAAGAGATACAGAGCTATTATTATTATAAATACTATTTCTGCCAAAGTGTTCAGTCTACTCCTCTGGCTTGTATTGCACACCCAGTTACAGTCTTAAATTAAATGGATACAGACAAATATTGGGGTTACTTGTAGCTACTAAAAATGTCTTTCATGTTTCTCTGTTTTATGCAAATGTTACTTTTTGTTCTTTCTTTTTACCCAAAACAAGATAATTTGGCTCAAGAGGAGCTAGGTTTTGCCTCCATGTACCAGGTGGGTATGGTCCAGAAAGAAATAGTTTTAGTGAGCTTGATCTGAGTCCTGATCAGCTTATTGTTTGCCTATAAGTATGGATAAGACATCTCCTTCCTTTTGAAAAGCTATAAATCAGAGTATGGGGGGACTGGGAAAGAAAGGAGACTGCTTCTGTTAGTAGTACAACAGCCTTCATCTAAAACAAAACAAAACAAAACAAAACCTAAAAAAAAAATTTTAATCCCTTTCCTGAGCTATGCCTAGTTATCCTATGATGTTAAATATCTTCCTCTCTAACTCAGGCCTACTTTTGGCACGTGGTCGAAGTTCAATCAAACCCCTACTTAAACTAATTCTTATAACTTAAAAACAGGATATATGTCTAGTCAAGGTTTATTCAAGAATGTCTGAGTTTTTGTTCAAACTTTATTTGAATGTTATACAGTAATTAAAGGTACCAGACTTGTGTAACTGACCTTCTTGAATATTTAATAATTATACTTAAAGGCCTATACTAAGCTGATCAGAGGGACTTAAATGGACAATTTTTGTTCCTTGCCCTCCAAGGTCAACTAAGTCGAGGGGACTATGGGACATTTCTCAAAATGTCCTGTAACCATGGTAAATTGCCTGTACACTTGTTCAGGGAGGTCATGGAGACCCAAACCAGTGTCCAGTCTATAAAGAGGAGCATCAACACAGGAAAAAAGTTTCTTCCATGCTTCCAAGTGAAGCCACAGTCAAACAGGACCTTCTGACTTATCCTTACACAGATGGAACTGATGAAAGAAAAGCCAAAGGAGACAAGGGCTCTCCACCCCACCCCCAAAGCCCAAGTAACCCCTGAGGACCAGAACCTCCACTGACTCTCACAGTAAAACAAAATTTCAATTAATTTTGTCCAACTTGGTCTTAAACACCCAAAAGGAAAATACAATCAAAACTTGAAATAATCAATATGCTTCTTTTAGAGTTTGAGGAATTATACTTCCTGAACATTAGGCTTAGATCTTATTTAAACAATTATTTCTCACTAATGATCTTGTGCTTAATAAAAAATAATGTTACTTAAGCCAGGTGCTGGGCATGGTGTCACACCCCTTTAATCCCAGCACTTGAGAGGCAGAGGCAGGTGGATCTCTATGAGTTCAAGGCCAGCCTGGTCTACACAGTGAGTTCCAGACCAGCCCCCACTAAGGGCTTTGAGACCCTGTCTCAAACACACACACACACACACAGACACACACACACACACACACACACACACACACACACACACCGCACACACTCAAATACTACTCAGGTATAAGAGTTCAAATCTTGACCTAACTCAATACTGCAGTGCCTACCTCTACCCAAAAAAGCAAACCCACCATTGTTCTTATCTAAGAATTGAATAATGGTCAATTTTTTTCTCTCTCTGTCAAGAAGCCATTTTGGAGGGAATTCACACCCCTCCAACAACTATAAAAGTGCCCAAAAAACAAATCCGGAGTCCAGCCATGGCAACCAAAAGAAACATGAGGAGTAACCCAATAGACGGATGCTCTTGGAAGCCCTCTGACAGAAACTCTTGTGGACTTTGATTTGGACTTTTAAAATATACCTTTTCTGACTTCTCCTGGTTCTCCGCCTAGAACTTCTACCTAACTACTTTTGCCTTTGCTTCTCCTTCACATCTCTTCCCAGGCACCAGTCAAGGATTTTCTTTTCTCTCTATAGCTAACAATTATATACTTTGGGGATCTTTTAGAAAGACCCTCTGAAGGGGTACCCCAGTTGCCACACTCTGTGCCCCTATTCAGCATGGAAGAAGCCAGAATGTCTGATGTCCAAACTCCATATTGGCAATTAGGGTTACCTCTGCAGAAGGAGGAGTAATGAGAATAGGAGGTAGACATTGGCTAGACAGCTTTACCATAAAGATCCCAAAAGAAAATTGCTGAGAGCTGGAAATTCCCTTGGATCTGTCAGTAAGCTTGTCCCTACCTCAGGCTAGAGATGTCAGAACTATATAATCCAAAAAATGTCTCTAGTTCTGCTATAGCTAGAGACTATAGAGATAATATGGGGTTCTCATGGTTTTTGCCCCCCCATACTTTTCTTTTTCCTAAAGTAATATCCTGTTCCTGGAAGGCACACTGAGGACATAACCAGAACCTCAATGGACCTAAACACCTGGAATGAGAAATGGACTGACCAGTTCATCTCCTCCTCCCCTCCTCCTTCCACTAAATCCTTATTGACTCCTGAGTAATAAGATCATTGGACTATACTTAATTAATTGTTGTCTCTAAACTTTCTTACAGAATCTCCTGAGCAGTCTGTATGACTGCCCAAGCCACCACCTAAAACCAAATTAAGGCTCTATTCTTATTCAATGCCACCTGAGCAGTGCACACCATGCAATGTCTACATATGGGAAAGAAGGAGAGAGATAGAAAATGCTAGATAGAGAAAATTGGGGAAATTATTTCAGAGAATGATTTAGAGGAGAGAAGGATATTAGGGGGTCTGGTCTCTGGTTCTAGCACAGTCCCAGTGGTGAGGGTCCAAGCAGGATCTTGGCTAAAAGAAAAAGTGTAGAGGCCTGCCTGCCTTCTCTGGCAGAGAAAAATTGCTGTCTCTGGCCAGCTTGAGGAGATTTTTTGTAGGAGCAGATTTTTTGGCCATGTGGTGACTCAAACAAGCCAGGAAGAGTGGGAGAGCAATCATCTTTAGATCCCAAAATTTCTCAAACATATGACTAATATCAGATTGGTGGACTGAGGTGATACTGGACATTGCCAGAATATCAGTTGATCCAAATCATTCTGAGCTAGGTTGAAAGAGGAATGCACCTGACTGTGTGCTGAGATTTTACTTAGTCTAGAGACAAGCAAGTTTTGATGCCTAATCCTGGGTGTCAACTTGACTGGATCTGGGATTAACTGAAATGAGAGAGATCTTAATTGGATCATCTGAAGCTGGAAGACACACCCTAAATGTGGGTGTTACCGTCTGATGGCAGACCCTATAAAAGGCCACAGCAGAGGAGAACACCTGGCTTCTTGCTGCTTGCCTTCTTTCTTGCTGGTGAATTCGTCTTGATGCTGTAGACTGAGACTAGCTGATCTCTTGGAATTTGTCAGATCTTCAGTGCCAGATCAGGACTACTGAGACATCCAGCCTTGTGGACTGAGTGACTACGGATTCTCAGACTCTCCAGTGTGGTGCAGCCATTGTTGGACTACTCAGACTCTATCATGTGAGCTAAGCGGATGAATCTCTTTCTATATATATCCATTCTACTGGTTCTGTTTCTTTGGAGAACACTGACTAATACACAAGTCTCCCCAAAACTTGACTCACTAGATGAGGCACCCCAACACAACAAGGAAGGCAGAGAGGTAGTGGTAAGACAAAGAGGGGAAGTGCCCAAAGTGTAATCTGCTTTAGTGGAGCCCTATCTGAGTAATGTAGGAACAAGAAAGTAGTGCTAGAATCTAGCTTCTAGATCTCACACCAGAATATCTGCAGAATTTTTATTCTTTCACAAATACTGGCAGACACCTACTGAAACATTGTGAAATAGACAACCCAAGGTCAGGATTTCTCACTTAAGAAATGAGTTGACATCAAGGATGGTATTGATGCCACACACATCCTGCTCCCCATTCTCTTCCCTGCCTCCTGCCTGGGAATCAGAGAGCCTGGCTGCTCCTTAAAGAGCTATATGAAAAGGATTCACCTGGGCTCTGACTTCTCTGTCCAGAAGCCTGCTTTGCTGCTGTCTCTATCTTTCCATTGTGACAATAACTCTTCTAATATACTCCTTATCCCCAGTAATCTTGGTGTCCTCTTGAATCATCCTGCCCATACAAAGCATAGAAGCAGCACTAATACACCCCAAACTCTATTTGAAATAAGAGGTGTAGAAAATAGAGCTGTTGAACAACTTTGGATAATAAATTACCTTACCAAGAAAAGCAGAGAAGCTACTCTTTGTGCGAACAGGAGGAGATGGAAACTTAGGAAGAGCATGCCCTCAAAGTCAGGTCCATACTTTGGATCCACCCAAAGGCAGTTTTTATCAGTCAAAACTTTGCTGGGCTGGCAGCTGAAGCCAGAGGATGCAGAATCAACAGTTTAAAAATGTTCTTTGGGGAGGAACGGCTCCAAAAACTAGCCAGGTCCAGTTGCACCTGTTGGTAGAGGGGCCTGAGTCTTGTCCTACAGGTGGCAGAGTTTGGTCTAGGCATCTTGAGAAGCAGTCTGGCTTGGAGACTTAGAGGTTTGAGAAGCAGCCTGGGAGGATAAGAGGACAGGTGTTGGGAACACTGGGGTGTTTGGGGAGGATGTGTTGGGACAGTGGCTTTGGCCTTGAAGCAGCAAGGCTTGGTTGCTAAGCAGCAGGGTTGTTCATGGGAAGGGCCTGAGGGATAAAGTTTACAAGGCCTGAAGATGGGGAGAACTTGGGCTGGAGGACCTTTGGCCCTGGAGTTAGAAAAAGACATTGGAAAGAGGGAGGGGTTTGGTTGTCCAAACTACCCTGAAAGAGGACATCTCCATTAACCATTTTCTGCCTCCCTGGAATGAGGACCCAAACGTGCGAGGCCAGTGTCCTTGGAAGGCAGTGGGTTGGGAGTTTCAATGAGAGGAGGCAGTTGCCATGAGAGAATTCCTGAGGATCCTGCTTATGCAGGAAAGGTCAACCAAGGTTCTAGAGCCCTGGAGAGAGTTTGGTTATCTATCAGCCTGAGACAGGGAAAGGAATGAGAGCAGGACATGTCCTTACTGTATGAAAGCAGACTCAAAAACCACTGACCAGAAAACTCACTTGGGGGGTGGAAGTCAGCAGTTTATTTGAGAGCAAACAGACTGCTGGGCTGCCTCTCAGGGAGCAGGGAAACAGCAAGCAGGGGAGTCAGACATCTTTTATAGGTAGTTAGGTGGTTGGGTAACTTTCCATGACATAGGCTGGGAAGTTTAGCTCAGTATTGGTTGGTCTCTCAACAAGCAGAGGGACTTGCCCTGGGCTAAGTTCAAACCTGCCATTTTAGAATGCTGGGAGCTGTGTTGCCATTTTAGGAGGCTGTCAGGAACCAAACACTTACCTCTCTATTTGTCCTTTTCCTCAGAAACTACTTTGGTCTCAGAATGTCAAATTTATGGGGGGAGAGGGCAGGCTGTTAGATGGCCAGTTTGAAGGCAGCGGAGCATCCTGGGCAGAATTGGCATTGGAGCTGAAGATGGAGACAGGGGAAAACAGATTTCCCTGTGGTCATTTTCCTGGTTTTTGACAAAGTTCCTGCCACATTTTGGGCACTTGGGGTTCTCCTTCTATATTCTCAGGTGAGGGGGTGTGTTCCTAAACTCACATGTCTGGGGCTTCTGAAGCTATGGTGTACTTTCCAGTGTCATTATTTATTAGCATAAAGAATTTATCAGTGTTTGTGCCCTATTATCCTGCTAGAAACTGTCTGTTTACTATGCAAACAAGATCTACAGTCCTTCTTTACTGACACATATTCAGAATAGGGTAACTGAGGCTAAATTTACTGTTTTATAAAATGTTGTTACTGCTGGTTGGGGGTCTGGGCAAGGTGTTTCCATGTTCTTGGCCTCTGATCCAAAGACTTGAAAATAAGGGCTCACGAAGATTTGCTAAAGTAGCAAGATAACTATTTGGAATAAGATGATAGTGCAGATCAGAGAAGGACACACTGTCGTGACTGACAGTGGGCCACATAAATAGAACTACTCATTATTTGGGGCTTCCTTTTACGGGGCTTAAGAGAAGAAGGAGTTTGGTCACTCAGGGGCATTTTGAGGGTGGTTGTCTGTTTTGATTGATAGATAAGGTCATATATATTTTTCCTATTGCACATGTCCCTTCCCACAGTGCATCTGATTTTTAATCATTTGCATGCCCAATTATTCATAGGCATAAGATGGTAGGTTTCTCCTTAAAAATTCACATGAAGGACACAGTTACTGTACATGTATCCCAAGTCATTTCAGGCCAGATAAGCCCTTCTGTTCTTTCTACAGGCATACATTAGGAAAAGCCTTGAATGAAAAATGCTTAAATTTGGTTGTTAAATGGGGCAGAGAAATAGAAATCCAAATTATTGTTCAGAGATGGGAATGCTTGTAGCCTAGTGCAGGTCCTTAGGTTGCTAGGTGCAATGTTCAAGAGGGATGTGTACATAGTACACACAGATGAAGGAACTAGGCTGCCAAGTGCATTATTATAAGAGGAGAGGGTTGTGTATAACCAAAACCAAACAAAGTCTCAAGTTAGTAAGTTACCCCTATGCTTCCCTGTCTCGAGTCATTATAGGATTGGCACAGCAACACAGATGACATTCCATGCAGCATAGAGTAACCTAGAACAGCCCCAGCCTACTTTCCTCAACCTCTTTCTTTCATCTAAGTGGACTTATTCATTAGAATTAGTTACATCTCCCCATCCTTTCTCCTCTGCCTTGCCCTACCATTCCCCACCTGAATTAATTACTTTTATGTTGCTATGATAGAAACACTGACCAAATCAACTTATAGAAGGAAGAATTTATTTGAGTTTATGGTTCCAAAGGGGCAAGAGTCCATCATAGTGGGGAGGCATGGTGACAGAGGTGGCTGGAGGAGGAGCAGAAGCTAGCTATCACAGCTTCAAGCAGACACGGGTGACTGGAGATTCAGCAAGGCTTAAGAATTCTTTAAGCCTGCACCCTGTGACATGCTTCCTCCAGCATAGCCACACCTTCTAAGATCTCCCAAAACAGCTCCACCAACTGGGGAAAAATGTCCAAATACTTGGAGCCCATGGGGGACATTCTTATTCAAATCATCACATTCCACTCCCTGGCCCCCATGGGCTCATGACCATATAAAATGCAAAATGTATTTAGTCCAATCTTAAGAGTCCCCGTAGTCTTTACCAGTCTCAATACTACTTAAAAGTCTCTTCTGAGACTTAAGGTAATCTCTTAACTGTAAGCCCCTGTGAAATCAAAAGACAAATTATATACTCTCAACACACAGTGGAACTGAATGCACATTCCTATTCCATTGAGACATAGTGAGGAAATACCGAACCAAAACAAGACCAAAAACCAGTAGAACAAACACCAAATTTAGTAGCTTCATGTCCAACTTCTGGGACTTTTCTTCCAAAAGGCTTAGACGGCTCACTTCTCCAGTTTTGCTGTGTGAAGAATACATCTCTCTCTTGGGCTGGTACCGTTCCCTGTATGCAAGTCTTCTTGGCAGATGCCTCACAGTCCTGGCATCATGAACATTTTGGGGAGGTCTCCATTGCCATTGAGGGTTCATCTTCACAGCTTCACAAAATGGCCTATCAGGGCATTCTTTATGCAGAAGAACCCCTGCTGCACACTTCCTGGCCTCAGCGATTCTCTGAAACCATGAAGGAAGGTAAACTGATGACCTCTTCATTCTTGCATCTTTCATGCCTCTAAAGCCAGCATCAGGTGAATGACACTGCCAAGCTTGACTGCAAGTTTGGGATGGACCCTAGCCTGCTTTATCTATTTTAGAAGTGTATCTCTTAGTGGCCCCTGCAGCATTTTCCTTTTACAAGTTGGAGGCTTAGCTGGGTGTAGTCTTGCCCTGGAGGCACTCTCTCCATTGTTTAAGTGAAAATCTCTAGGCCTCTCTTTAATCACTTTAATCTCTTTATCAAAGTGATCCTCTCAAGCACATGCCAGGGTTCCAATATTTATCTTCCTGGTTCTCTTTTGGAAGCCAAACTGTACATTCTGTATTTCTTTCTGCCCCATTTGCTCTTTTTCACTGTAGATCTGCATAATATTCACCATCAATAGCCATACCACCATTTCTGTCTTGAAATTTCTTCTGCCACAAAAATTAGTCCACTGCTTTTCTTTCATTTTTTTCTTTTCTTTCTTTCTTTCTCTTTTTATTTTTTATTTTATTTTACTTTTTGATATTTTTAAGACAGGGTCTCCTGGTAGCTCCAACTGACCTGGAACTTGCTCTGTAGACCAGGCTGGACTTGAACTCACAGAGATCTGCCTGCCTCTCTGCCTCCCAAGTGCTGGGACTAAAGGCATATGCCACCATGCCAAGCTAGTCCATTGCATTTCAGCTTAGCCTCAGGCAAGTATTTTAGCTGTGGGTAGACTCCAGCCAGACTCTGCCAAAATATCCCAATTTCTGCTTAAGTCCTTATTTCTCTCTGGGACTACATTGTTCTCAGCACTACTTTCTTCCAGGCACCTACTAGAATGACCTGTTAAGCTCTGTTTATAGCAATCAACTGCTTTCTAGCCCAAACTTCCAAAGTCTTCCACATTCTTCTAAAACCCCACATGGTCAGAGTCTTCACAACCAACACCCCACTCCTGGTACCAATTACTGTATTAGTTACTTTTCTGTTGCCATGACAGAAACACTGACCAAAACAACTTATAGAAGAAAGAGTTTATTTGATCTTACAGTTCCAAAGGTGCAAGAGTCCATCATGGAGGGGAAGCAGGGCAGCAGAGGTGGCTGGAGGAGCGGAAACTACTCTCCCATCTTCAAGCAGGCACAGGAAGCAGGAGGAAGACTCGAGATCCAGCAAGGCTTAAGAACTCTCTAAGCCCACCCCCAGTGCCATACTTCCTCCAGCATTGTCACATCTTCTAAGACCTCCCAAAGCAGCTTCACCAGCCAGGGACAAAATGTCCAAATTCTTGAAGCCTATGGGGGACATTCTGGTTCAAACCATCACACCACCCCATTTAACCCTTCCTACTCCATTATACTGAGTTCCCCCTTTATATCACTGCAGTCTATCTCCCTTCCCAGGAAGGTTCCCTTCCCCTACCCCCATGGCCCCTTACTAGATTCCTGCCCTTTATGGACTTTCCAAATGAATCAAGCATATCTAAATTTTCAAAGCTAGCATCCACTGATGAGAGAAAATGTGTGACATTTGTCTTTCTGGATCTGAGTTATCTCACTCAGGATGATTGTTTCTATTCATTTACCCACAAATGTCATAATTTCACTTTTCTTAACAGCTGAATAACATCCCATTGTGTAAATGTACCATATTTTCATTATTCACTCATCAGTTGATGGGTGTGATGGCTAATCCTGGGTGTCAACTTGATTTGATCTGAGATTAACTGAAATGAAAGAGATCTTCTTGATTGGATCATCTAAAGCCGGAAGACACACCCTAAATGTGGGCATTACCTTCTGATGGCAGCCGGTATAAAAGACCAAGGCAGAGGAGAATGCGGGGCTTTTTGCGGCTTGCCTTCTCTCTCGCTGGTGAGTTTGTCTTGCTGCTCTAGACTGAAGACTATCTGACATTTTGGAATTTGTCAGACCTTCAGCACCGGATTGGGACTACTGAGACATCCAGCCTTGTGGACTGAGCGACTACAGATTCTCAGCCTCTCCAGTGTGGTGCAGCCATTGTTGGACTACTTGGACTCTATCCTGTGAGCTAAGCTGATAAATCTGTATACATATATATTCATTCTACTGGTTCTGTTTCTTTGGAGAACCCTAACTAGTACAATGGGCATCTAGGTTGCTTCCTGGTTATTGTGACTAGAGCAGCAATGAACATGTATGAATAGCTATTTCTGTAGTGGGATATAGAATCCTTTTAGTATATGCCCAAGAGTGGTATGACTGAATCATGTGATAGAGATCTATTTGTAGCTTTTTGAAGAATCTCCACACTGATTTCCATAGTGGCTGCACCAGTTTGCACTCCCACCAGCGGTGAAGAAGTGTTTCCCTTGCCCCATATCCTTGTACCATTTGCCATTTGTTTTTTGGCTCTTAGTTGTTCTGACTGGGGTAAGATGAAATCTCAAAATAATTTTAATTTGCATTTCCCTGATGGTTAAAGATGTTGAACAGTAAAAAATGTTCTCAAACTCATTCTCCACAGGAGGACTAGTTACCTCATTCCTCTCATCACTGTCCCTGCAAGCCTCTCCAACAGGCTGGTTCCTATTCCTTAAACCCAAATCCCAGGAATATCTTTCCAAACCAGATTAACCACCTACCATACCATAGATCCCTAAGTTATTACCCAGATGGGCCCCTCACCAGCAAATTCCCAGTCTGGTGAACAGGCAGAGAGACCTGCTCATCCAGGACTCTGAACCAAAATTAAATTAAACAAAAGCAGAGTAGAAGTTCCTGTTCAATACATAACTGACAAAGAACATCCATATGCCCAGACAACAACTCAAAAACATGAATAATATGAAAAACCAGGAAAATATGCCCCCAACAAAACCCACCAATCCTACAGAAGGACAGAACATTGAGAACCACCATATAAAACCCCAGAACACAGAATTTAAAAGAACAATCATGTGCTGGATAGCTTCAGTGTCAATTTGACACACCTGGGTTGAGGGAGCCTCAATTGGGGGATTGCCTCTATTGGACTGGCCTGTGGTCATGTCTGAGGGCCATCTTCTTGATGAGTGATATGGGAGGGCCCAGCCCACTGTGGGTGGTGCCACCCCTGGGCAGGTGGGCCTGTGTTGCATAAGAAAGCAGGCTGAGCAGGGGCCAGGGGAACAAGCCAGTAAGCAGCATTCCTCCATGGCCCGTGCTCCAGCTCATGCTTCCAGGTTCCTGCCCTGAGTTCCTACCTTGGGCTCCCTGATGAACTGTGACCTGGGAGATGTAAGCTGAATAAACCCTTTCCTCCCCAAGTTGGTAGTGGTCAGAGTGTTCTGTCAAGCAATGAAGAAACAAACCAGGACAAATCATAAACATGGTCAAAGAATTACAAGGAAACACAACTCAAAGAACTCAAAGAGGAAAGGCATAAACTTTTGATGATGCACAAGAATATACAAATATGCAGCTTAATGAAATATCAAAAACAATTCATAATTTGAAAAGCACATTCACTAAAGAGAGAAATAGTGAAGAAAATCCAAATGGAAGTGAACACAGGACTGAAAGACTCAATAAACCAAGTAGAAACAACAGGAGAAAGTCTTACAAGCAGAATAAATGAAATGGAAAACAGAATATCAAGACTGAAGGATAAAGTTGAAGGTCTGGATTCATTAAGCAAAGACTATGCAAAATTCAAAAAAACAAAGGAATGGAATACTCGGGAAATGTGGGACAACATGAAATGACCAAATCTACATATTACAGGCATACATGAAGGAGAAGAAAATCAAACGAATGGCATCAACAGATCATCAATAGGATTATAGAAGAAAACTTCCCTAAATTAAGGAAAGATTAACCTATAGAGATTCAAGAAGCACAGAGAACACCATTAAGACATGATCAGAACATAAAGTTCCCACAACATATCATAGTAAAAGCATTATATGTACAGAACAAAGAGAGGGTACTGAAAGCTGCTAGAGAAGAACAACAAGTTACATATAAAGGAAAGAACATCAGAATAACATATGACTTTTCAATGCAAACTATGAAAGCTAGAAGAGCCTGGAACAAAGTATTCCCAGTTCTATATAACCATGATGCCAACCCCAAATACTTTATCCAGCAAAACTATCAAGGTCGGAGGGAAACAGAAAATTTTCCATGACACACATTGGCTGAAAGAGTTCATGTCTTCCAAACCAGCACTACACAGAAAACTTGAAGAAATACAAAGAACCAAAGAAAGGAATGAGTAGGCCCAAAAGGCCACAGAAAGAAAATAAAGAAAGATATATCAATGGAAACACAAAATAGGGCCACAAACATATAGAAATTAAAGTGACAGTACACAATCCACACCTTTCAATAATAACACTAAATACCAATGGCTTCAATTCCCCTGTCAAAAGACACAAGCTGGTGCAATGGATCAAGAAAGAAAACCCATCTTTTTGTTGCCTTCAAGAAACTCATCTGACCTTCAAGGATAGACACTGTATTAGACTGAAGGGGTAAAAAAAATGTTCTAAGCAAATGGCCCTAAGAAGCAAGCAAGTGTTGCAATTTTAATAACTTCCAAGATAGAATTCAAATTAAAACTCATCAAAAAGAGATAAGGAGGGTTACTTCATTCTAATCAAAGGAACAATTGACCAAGAAGATATTACAGTCATGAACAATTATGCACCAAACTACAGTCCAGGACTATAAAACAGAGATTGACACCTACTCAGTGATAGTGGGTGACTTTAATACCACACTTTCTTCAATAGACAGGTCAACTGGACAAAGAATAAACAGAGAGACATCCCAATTAAATGACATACTATATGAAATGGACCTAACAGATATATACAGAATATTCCACTCAACCACCAAAGAATACACTTTTACTCAGCAGCTCATACAAATTATTCTAAAATTGACCACATCCCGGGGCACAAAAAATCTGAACAAATACAAAGAAATTGAAATAATTCCATGCCTCCTATCAGAACACAGTGCAACAAAACTTATCATCAACAGCAAAAGAAGCTCTAGTAAGTACATGAACTCATGGAGATTATACAACACACTCCTGAATCATGAATGGGTCAAAGAAGAAATTAAGAAATAAATAAAAGTATTTCTAGTACAGAATGAAAATGAGAACACAACACAACAAAACCTCTGGGACACCCTAAAAACAGTCCTAAGAGGGAAGTTTATAGCTGTTCGTGCCTATAATAAAAAAAATCAGAAAAAGCACATGTAAATGACTTCACAGTACAACTCAAGACTCCAGAAAGGCAAGAACAAATCAACCCCAAACTTAGTAGATGAGAAGAAATAACAAAACTCAGAGCAGAAACTAATGAAATAGAAACAATATGAAAAAATGATGAATCTAAGAGCTGGTTCTTTGAAAGATTAAACAAGATAGACAGACCCTTAGCCCAGTTAACCAAAAGAAAGAAAGAGCAAATCCAAAGTAAAAAAATCAGAGATGAAAGGAAACATCACAACAGACACACGCGCGCGCGCACACACACACACACACACACACACACACACACACACAAATCCAAAAAACCCCCCAAAATATTGTTAGGGAATATTTAAAAAAATCTATACTCCATTAAATTTGAAAACCTAAAAGAAATGATGATTTCCTAAAATTATGGCCACCACTAAAATTAAACCAAGAGGATATCCACAGCCTAAACAGACCCATAACAAATAAAGAAATTGAAACGGTAATATAAAACCTCCCAACTAAAAAAATCCCAGGCCCAGATGGAAGCACAGCAGAATTCTACCAGACATTCAAAGAAAATCTACAACTAATACTGCTTAAATTATTCAAAAAGATGGATCAAAGATCTCAATATAAAACCTGAGAATCAGAAACTGCTAGAAGAAGACATAAGCAGCACCCTTCAAGATATAGCCATAGGAAAGGACATGCTAAACCAGACACCAGCTGCTCAGGCACTAAGGTCAAAAATCAATAAGTGGGACCTCATTAAACTACAAAGTTTCTGTACAACAAAAGAAAAAACTAAGGAAGGGTAGAGGAAACCCACTGAGTGGGAGAAAATCTTCACCAGATACACATCCAACAGAGGCTTAATATCAAGAATACACAAAGAACTCAAAAAAGAAAGAAACAAGATTAACGACCCAATAAAAGATAGGTGATAGAGTGTGTTACACACCTAAACAGAGAGTTCTCAAGCGAAGAAATAAAAATGGCTAAGAAGCACCTTAAAAAGTGCTCAAAATCCTTAGTAATTAGAGAAATACAAATCAAAACCACTTTAAGATTTCATCTTACCCCAGTCAGATTGGCCAAGATCAAGAGAATGGAAGAGTCCAAAAGCTGAAGAGGATGTGGAGAAAGAGGGATGCTCATTCACTGTTAGTGGGAATGCAAACTTGTGCAACCACTATGGAAAGCAGTGTGGAGAACCCTCTAAAAACTAAAAATGAACCTACCTTATGATCCAGTGATACCACTCCTTGTCATATACCCAAAGGACTCATTGTGCTGTAGAGATAATGTACATCCATGTTTGTTGCTGCAGTCTTCACAATAGCTAAGAAACAGAAACAACATAAATGTCCCTCAACTGATGAATGGTTAATGGAAATGTGGTACATCTATTCAGTGGAATTCTACTCAGCAGTAAGAAAAGATGAAATTATGAAATTTGCAGGTAAATGGGTGGAGCTAGAGAGTGTTATACTAAGTGAAGTAACACATACACAGAAAAGCCAAGTGACATATGTTTTCCCTCATTTGTGGATTGTAGCACCAATCCCTTATATGAGAGCATATACATTCTGAAGCGACACCAGGAGCCAGGTAAAGGCAAAAGACACATGGAGGAAAAGGGAAAAAACCAACCTGAAAGGGAGATAGCAGGGAACAGATGCTACCTGAGGGAGGTGGAAAAATTATGAGGCAGGGAGGAGAGGAGAGAGGGTCACACAAGGGACCATGGTGTGGGGGAGGGGGGGAGTCAGGAATGGAAAGATGGCAGGAATTGAGAGGTGTTGAGGGGAGGGTAGGAGTAATGGGGGCACTGTGACTAGGAAGGGAGGGAGGAGGGAGGCAGGATGGGAGAAAAAGAAGTAGAGACGAGTGAGTTTCGGGGGACTAGGAAACCTAGAGGTTAACCTAGCGTTTAGCAAATGCTCTCTCTGGTCTCAGTCCTCCTGCATGGTTTCAGAGTATTTTACATAGTTCTGGATTTTCTTTGATTACCTTGATGATTGTTCTTTGCATACTGTTTGTAGGAGGTGCTGTGCTTTTCGTTGCCTGCAGCAGCAGGGTCACAAATGGGCTGCCGAAATTATTCTTTCTTCCCTTCATTTTCAAAAGGAAAACGTAGCTGCGATTATGGATTAAACATTACACAATGCCTTACAGACATAAAACAAATACCCTGACCTAATCAAGTTTTACTTCCCTCTATTTTTCAAACTTTCCTTAAGCTTTCTCCACAGGGTCAAGGCACTATTGACTGTGCTCACTTACTGTTAACAAAAGCTTCAATATGGTCACTTTCCGCTTTACTATTTGTTATATCTTGCGCCCTAAGTCGCTCTGCAGCTAATAGGTTGTGGCATCCTTCCTTTTCCGCGAGATTGTAACTCTGACATGGCCAGGTCCAGTCCTCCCTTGGGGAAGTGGGTGTGTTTCTTTTTTTTTTTCCACAGGATACTGACAGTGCTCATTGGCTGCCTAAACGCCTCGTTCAGTTTGCAGAATCTCCGGATTCTATGCCGCCTGTGTCATTGCGTTACACCGATTGATGTCGCCATCCTGCTCTTCTTTGCCTGGACTGTTTCCACCGCCTGGCACCCACCGTTCTACTTCTCTGGACTTTGGCTATGATGCATCAATACCCTACTTCATTGATGGCCTTCCCACATGATTTGTGCACCATTGTTATGATCATTTATGTATTGCACCTTCCTTTCTGTACCCCCTATGTGCCCCTGGGTTGTTAGTTTCATTCCTTTTCCCAACTCCACGTTGGTGTCCTTTTGTTTTACACTTAGAGGGGGGAATTAGGCCTGTGCAGCCTAAGCCTACAGTCACCAAGCCTACAGTCACCCACTGGACCATAGACTAACCTACAGTCCCCCGATGGACCATAGACTAAAGCCTACCATAGACTAAAAATTTAAATTTCCTACTTTCAGTGGCACACCTTTGCAAACGTACTTTGTAAAAACAATATTTCCCGTTTCTTCCCCTAGGCCGTGGCCAATTGATGGGAGCTTTACGGAGGCTGGTTAGCCAGTGATGGGTAAGATCTTCTCAGAGTAAAGCGGGATGCCTGCCGCCCCCAACTGCTTTCACTCTGGTAGAGGACGACCTAAGAAAGGCATGGTCTTTCCATCCCAGTCTTGGCATGTACTTCATCTTTAAAATATAAAAAGAAGGGGGGAAATGTTGGGAGCCATGCTTGACTTAAGCATTGGAAAAGGTAGAATGCCACTTTAAGCACTTCTGAGCTCTCTGCTTCAGCGGTCAGAGCTGACAGGCTGTGCCGCCATGATTAATTAGGTCTCCTAGAAACTTACTTTCAGTTCGGTCTTTGGGCACCGGAGTTGGTGAGGTAATGCAGAAACCAGCTGCGTCCGTAGTTACTTTCTGTTAGTAAAATATCTATGGTGATTCTTTGGTGATTCTTTGGTTACCCCAAATCTGATTCCTATATAAGATCTGTGTTCCCCACAACAAAGAGCCATTCCTGTATTCACTTACCTAACTGTAAGACTCTCACTTTAAATAAATGCATCACATAAACTCAACACTTTTGTCTTGACTCTTCTCTTGTTGAAGACCCAAGCCTGGTGGGCTTGGGGGGCAATCAACAGTGACCCATGTGCAGTAGAATTCATACAACCAAGGCTCATGGAACATAGCGGAATAAAGAGGGGAGAGAGAGGGATAATGCAGCCCTCAACTCTCACCAGTGAGGCCTCCATGTACATCAGAGTGTGTTACACACAGAAGGCCTCAACTGCCCATGTTTTGGAGAATAAGAGACTGTAGAGTGTAGGATGGGACTCCTATATGGAACCACATCCACCCAAGGCTCAGGGATGATTGCAGAAGAGGAGGCACAAAGTTTGTAAGACCCAGGGCTGGTTCATGAACCTATGGGGTGGAGGCTTCCAAGCCCAATGGAGGCCTGCTTATGTATACCTGTGGCAACAGTGGCATCCAACATGGGACCCATATCAGCTCAATTAAACAAGGGCCCAAAGGGGAGGCAAGCAATAGGTGGCAGGTCAGCACTGTGTCAAGGACTATTTGAGACTGGCTGCTACTGGGTGAGGGAGAGTATGACTTAGATAGGACTACTGGATTGACTGACTAGACTCCAGTGGATGCAATTACACTGAAGCATGTTTGGGTACAAACACCTGACTCAATAAGACTCAGCATGTATAGCAGAGTGCATAGGGTTTTGTCAGGAGGGGGAGGCATGGATTGGGGAAAAGGTCTGGATGTGAGTGGGAAATAGTGTATGAAATTTTAAAAGCTCAATAAGAAAGCTTAAAAAATTCTCAGCGATTTGCCTTATTAAAAATTAATTTTTTTTTCTTATGTGCATGAATGTTCTGCATACGTAAGTGTATGGTGTTGTGCAATGCCTATAGAGGCCAGAAAGGGTGTTGGAACTGTAGTTATGGATGGTTGCTAGCTGCCTTGTGAATTCTGGGAACCAAACTCAGATCTCTGCAAGAGTAGCCAGTGCTCTTAACCACTGAGCCACCTCTCTCTCTCTCTCTCTCTCTCTCTCTCTCTCTCTCTCTCTCTCTCTCTCTCTCTCTCTAACACAGTGTCTCTCTATACACCTCTCTCGCCTCTCACACACACAACTCTCTCTCTCTCTCTCTCTCTCTCTCTCTCTCTCTCTCTCTTTCTGAAACAGGGTATCACTATATAGCCCTGGCTGGCCTTAGACTCACAAAGATCTGCCTGTCTCTGTCTTCCTGGTGCTAGGACTAAAGGCATGCACCACCATGCCTGGTACATTTCATCTTTTGAAAACTCTGTTAAGCTCCTCCCTCCATTTTTATTTTGTTTTAAATATCATATTTATTATGTTTATTTTATGTGTATTAGTGTATGCCTGCATGTGGAGGTCAGAAGAGGGCATTGGACCTCCTGGAACTTGAGTTACAAAAGGTTTTTAGCTGCAATGAGAACTGGGAACTGAACCTTGGGTCCTCTACAAGAATAGCCAATGCTCTTAACTGCTGAGCCATCCCTTCAGTCCCTTGCTACAATTTTTAAATAGGTATTTTCTTCTTTCTTTTTTGTTCTTTGTATATTCTAAATATTAATGTTCTGGCAGAGGTATAAGTGGTACATATTTTCCTGTTCTGTAGGCTTTCTCTTCACTCAAATGATGATGTCCTTTGCTGTACAGAAGCTTTTAGTTTCATGAGGTCCCATTTTTCTTTTCATTATTATTTTTAAAGTAGTTTATTATTTTTATCTTATGTGTATGAGTGTATTGCCTGCATGTTTGTAAATGTACTTGTGTTGCACAATGCCTCTGGAGGTCAGAAGAGGGTATCACCCCTGGACATAGAATACAAGGATGGTTGTTAGCCACCATGTGGGTGCTAGGAACTGAACCCAAATCCTCTGCAAGAGCATTCAGTGCCCTTAACTGCTGAGCCATCTCTGGGGCTCTGAGGTTCCATTTTTCAATTGTTGGACTTAATGCTATGAGTACTATGAGACCTGTTCAGAAAGTCCTTTCCTTTGCCTATAATGTCCCATGTATTCCCCACATTCTCCTTGAAAGGAGTGTAAAGAGCTGCAGGTAGAAAAGAAAGCACCATCCTTGGCAATCTTGATTAATCTTTACTGAAGTCGGTGAGGGGTGGCAAGCATTCTGATGAGAGTTCAGGGGTAGCCACATGGGCTAAACCAAGTGTAGGGCTTAAGTACCTTTAGTATGCAGAAAGAAATGGGGGAAATCAGCAGGTAGGTTGGGAGTTGTATGCTCTGAGCCATATTTCAAAACAAGAGCTAACAATATTAAGATAAGGCCCATCAGTGAGAGTAGTGATTTGTAACCAGTCAGGGAGTTTCTGTGCAATCTCCCTTGATTCTGGACCTTGATTGAGGTCGGGGGTGCCTTAGGTTAGTCTGGCTACTTCCTGCTGAGAGGGGTCATTGTGGGAGTTTTCAGGGTTTATTGGAAGAGGGGTGCAGGAGACTCCTCTGACTTGGTTTCAGGTGGTGACTTGGACAGTTGTATGGGCTACTGAAGTGATGCAATTCTGTAAGAATCTTTGGAAAACAGTGATTAGACAATGGCCAAACAGGAAGAGTACTATAAGGAGGATGAGCGGATCCAGGAATGGGGCCAGCCATAGCCTATTTCCCAGTTATCCCCAGAACCTATTTCCTTCTTCCTGGTCCTTCTGCCATTGCTTTGGGCATGACCTGAGCTGCTTTAGAGTGCCCTTAACTGTGCCAGATTGATTGATACAGTAACAGCATTCTTCTCCCCCAAATAAGCAAATTATTCCAGGCTGGGCAGTAAACAAATCTAAGATCCTCCTACTCTGACAGACCAGCATGTAAAGGAGTTAAGCTGATCTTTAATCAGGTCAGTGGCTTTTTGGATATCTGTGAAATCTTGGTCTATCTGGGTGGAAAGGTGATCTGCTAAGTTAATGCACTCCAAAAAGTTTTTGTCTGTTAGTCACAAGATGTTGATCAGCCTTTGTAGAATGTTCAGCTTTAAGATGCAGTTTTCTGAGAACTTCTGTTCACATTTTGTGCATACTGGGGCCACCTATTTATTTCCATGTTGTTAGGAAAGGCTTCTTAGGTTCTGACGTACATGAGCCAGATCTAGGCGGAAAGAGCAGTCTTCAGGAGAGAGGAATTGTTGGTAAAGTCAATAAGGAAGAAACTCCTGAATCATATCAAAACTATTATTCATCATGACCTGGATCTGACTTTTTCTTTTCTTTTCCCCTCTGTATCTAATATAACATTTGCATGTGACATTATTATACATAAAGTGATCAAGAACATTGCTTAGGAATAGGAGTAAATGTAACAGACTAAAGAAACAAACATTTCAAAATGAAATTGATTATGTTTCCCTGTGTATTTGCAGTTATTTGAATTCTATGAACTATTTTATTTATATTTGGAGTATTGGAGTATTTAAACAAATCTGCCATCTACTAATTTTTTATTTTCCTTTTGACAAGTTAGACCTTATAGCTATAACCTTATGTGGAGTGGCTAACTCTAACTCTAGTAGCTCTTAACTGAGGATAATGACTTGATCTGTTTTATTATATGGGTATCACATCAGATTTAATTTAGAAAATTAAATGAAAAACATTATAAAAGAAATTACATAACAACATAGTATTCTTTAAACTTTTTTTTAACAAGAATGTCTTCATACATATATGCCAAATATTAATAACATTAATAAACACGAGAGGTCAAACCTATTAAAAATTGGAATTTTGAAGGGTGTGGTAGCACACACCTTTATTTCCAACACTTGGGAGCCAGAGTGAAGTGGATCTCTGTGAGTTCGGGGTCAGCCTGGTCTATATAGAGAGTTCCAGGTCAGCTGGGGCTACATGGAGACCCTGTCCCAAAAAGGAAAAAAAAAAAAAAAAAGGAAGAAGAAGAAAAAAGAAAACAAAAGAAAAAAAAATCAGAACCAAATATTTATTTTTATTTTAATAATTAGAAATGGAAATGAGACTTTAGTGTCATTGTGCTATTGCCCATTTCCTCTCATTAGTAAAATATTAATATTTCTTAATTTTTAAAAAATTCTGGATAATTCTTATACTGTATAAGACACCTTAGATGCTCATTTAATCTAGGAACATGAATACTTAAAGTATAAATGTTATTAGAGATTAATATCATTTGCATAATTTGGATAAGAAAATTTAACCCAAATCTCTGGGTATCTCTATCTAGAAAAAAATGGGTTGCAGTACTATATCTGTCTACATATCCCTATCTATGAAAATTTGAAAACTAGATTTTTTTTGGTCTTTTTGAGACAGGGTCTCCCTGTAGTCCCAGCTGGCCTGGAACTCACTATGTAGACCAGGCTGGCCTTGAACTCAAAGAGATCTGCCTGCCTCTGCTTCCCAAGTGCTGAGACTAAAGGCATGTGCCACCACGCCTGGCTAGACTTTTAAAAATTCAAGTTATACCGAATAATGAGAAATATATATTTAAATTTTATTTATATAATCTTTACAAAAAGCGAAAACACTTGAATCTTTTAAACATGAAAACTAATTGAGTAAGGTATGGGATTCTGGGTAATCAAATAATAATAAGAAAAACATGATTAATAAAAGGAAATAACATCATCATTTATAACTTTATTCAAACCAAAACTTATTTTATCATTTAGGAGTATACCAAGTGAATATTAAATATCAGAAGCAATTAAAAATATCTAATTATAAAAGAGTTTGAGGAACAACAACAACAAAAAAGAAAACTGTTCAGTTGCCTGGGGTACTGGATTGTCAGTTTGTTGAAGGTGAGTCCCATCCAGCATATCCGAAGTTCACATTGATGAGTTCTCAGATGAAGTGGGCACATGTGAATCTAAAAGTTCATCTTTGAGTTTTGTAGTACATGTGACCCTTCTTTCAGTTGATGAAATCATCTGTTTTTTTTTAAATAAGTACATGTAGACAGTGCATACACACAAAATAACACATAAGATAGATTTTAACAACTATGATCTTGTAATTATTCTTTGATGAGAATATATCTCCTGTAATCCTCATTGTGAAAAGGAAACTTAATTTCAAGATCCTTAGCAAACATATATAGACATTGTTTTACATGTAGCCTAGCCTTAATAAAAACCTTACATTTAACAGTTTCATATTAAGAATATTTTGAGCCGGGCATGGTGGCGCCCGCATTTAATCCCAGCACTCAGGAGGCAGAGGCAGATGGATCTCTGGGAGTTCAAGGCCATCTTGGTCCACATAGTGAGTTCAGGCCAGCTGGGGCTATAGCAAGACCCTATTTCCAAAAAAAAAAAAAAAACAATGCCAACAAAAGAGACTATTTTGAAAAAGTAATGACTTTTTTACCTCTGATTATTTCACAATTGAAGTAAAATTTTCAATTAATACATATACTTATCTAGAACCCATTTTGGAAAGAAATTTTAATAAAAATTTATGAATATAACATTAAATTTTATAGCTAAATATCTTAGAATTTCCATGAATGTTGTTTTGCATAAACAGCATTTAAAGGATTTGTTAAACACTTAATAGACCTAAAGATACTGTTTAATAGGTTTTAAGATGTTCAGAGTACCCACCTTTATAACGCAGTATGTATTTATCAGTTCTTTTAATACATTACCAAAATTCTCACATCTATAAGTCTGCACATGTGCATTTTAATTAGGCATGCCAAAAACAGAAATAAAACTAATAATTCTAGCAGATAATAAAAAAGAAAATTAAAAAACAGAAGTAGCCACAGTTTGTTAAAAAATTGTTTTGACACAAACAGGACAGGGAAACAATTATCATAGATACACATGACACCATCATGTGAAATGTAGATGCACCCATTGTGGGGGAAGGTAGGGAGTTTACATCTCTCTCTCTTTAGATGTGAGAAAAGCTTAGTGGCCTAAAAGAGCAAAAGGTGAAGTTTGCCATGTAGACATGTGAAATCAGCGGAGCTCTCTGTTTCTAAGCTATCAGCTTTACATAAATCAGAGGCGACAGGAAGGACAGTAAAGAAAACATTTTAAGACTTCAGGTTAATAATAAAGTATAAAAGCAGTTATTCTGAACATGCTGCTTTGGATCCGTAATGAAGCAGTTATCTCATTATATGTCAAGCTGTTCTCTTGGAGGCAAGAGACTGGCTTAGGCCACCTGAGGAACCACTTCTTACAATACACTCGAGAAAAAGCAATGTACTGTTGCATCTGACCCAGATACCAGGGTATGGATAAGTCTAGGGGATTTTTAAGTGGGTCTCTGACCAGAAGAACAGAAGCAAAGGAATCAGAAGTAATATGCAAGCCATGCTTAGCAAGGTAAATCACACAAGTGGCAGATGGGAAACTTACCAATTTACCAGTTCAAGATGAATTTCAACTCAGAAACTTCAGCAGTGAGACATAGTTTCCACATGGTCATCCTTAGGAGCTTGGGGAGTTCTAAGTTTTATGGAGCACCACCCAAGTCAAACCAGGATTTGTGGTTTCAGTGCCGAAAGGAATTTAAGGACTAGCTAGTATAATAAAGACATTTTTTGTAGGCTTAAGCATGTGAGTTAAAAGAAAAAGTGCTGCTCAAGGGGGGAAAAAAGTTAGATATATATCCAAGGGTGAGTATAGCTTCCTAAAGAAAAGTGGCCTTTACAAATGGGAGTTTTTAATAGTGCATGTAATCTCTCCATTTCTTTTCTCTTCTTTTCTCTCTTTTTTTTAAAGATAGTTTTTATACTCAAACAGGCCATAATCTATTTGCATATAGAACTTTGTTCTGTTAGGAAACAAAGAATGAAGGCAAGGTCAGAGAAAGAAAAAAATAGGATGACAAATCTCCAAATTTTTCTTTAGTTCTGATATAACTTCTAAATTTTTAAAAATACATTTCTCAATTTTAACATCCCCCTTTAACTCACATGTAGTTTTTTTGATGAGCTCTTACTGTAAATTATCAAGTCATAATTTATTTTGCCTTTTCAGATGATTTTAGATTTCAATTAAAGCAGACCACCCATTTGTTATATTCAAATTTTATTGCCTAGGACTTCTGGTTAGGCACACAAAGTAAGCCAATTTAGAGCCAGTAGATATTCCCCATTGGGAGGAACTTACTTTTGGTTCAATTTTTACATTTTTAAAAAATTGGTACACTGAAATAACATGCTAATAAAATCTACAACCAGGTGGAGTTTCATTTTCTCAAAACTTTTCTCCATTTCTTAGTTTAGATTTTGACAAATGTCCAGAGAAAATAAAAAGAGAAAAAAAGAAATTACTGCTAGCAAGTTTTAACAAACAATGGTTAGAATCAAACATGTTTTCAGAGGTCTGAAAACAACCCAAAAGAAAACTAAAAATTTAAACCAAAGTACTTTTAAAGTAGCAGGGCGTGGTGGCACACACCTTTAGTCCCAGCACTCAGAAGGCAGAGGCAGGCGGATCTCTGTGAATTCGAGGCCAGCCTGGTCTACCTACTGAGTTCCAGGACAGCTGGGGCTACAAGGAGACCCTGTTTCAAAAAAGACAAAAAAATAAATAAATAAATAAATAAATGTACTTTTAAAGCAAACAAACAAAATAGATACCTTAATAAACCAAACACTTAGAAAGTAAACAAAAACCATAAAGTTATCTACCAAATAAGATTCTTAAGCAATGAGTTCAGAATAAACAAATGGACCACTGAACAAACCAAGAAAGTTTGAGAGAGCCTTAGAAAAGAGCTCACCACACTCCACATGAGGAGATACCAGATGGCTGGACTCAGTACATATACGCTGCTTCTTTACTTCCATCAGGTGACTCCTCTGATGAAAACTGGATCACTCTTGGTGTCCTGCAATAAGGGCAGTGGAAGATGAAATGTTTGGAGAGAGGGGTGTATATTGGGGTATTTTGAAGGAGGTTAGGTGGACAGTTAGGAGCTATGGGGGACTCATGGGGGAAGTTGGAAGATGAAGTATTTTTAGAAGGGGACTGGGGATGGAGGTGTGTGAGGGAAGGTTGGAGTGGGATTAGGGGTAGGAGGTTGGGGAGGGCCTGGTCATAGGGAGGAGGTTTGTCTGAGGGGTCAAGAGAGGGAATGAGAGAGAGAGAGAGAGAGAGAGAGAGAGAGAGAGAGAGAGAGAGAGAGAGAGAGAGAGGAGCGAAGGTAGAAAAAAGCTTGAACATAAGGGATCTCAGACTGTTTGCCATTTTGTTGGAGGAAGTTATCTAAGTCCCATAAGATGGTGGGATTGAAAGCTGCAAATTCAAGCCAACTATTTCTCTTATCAAGTTGGTATTTAGGCCAAATTCGGGTACATAAGTGTATCAAACATTTAGGTTTTAGTTTGATAAGGTCAAGTTGTGAGAGACTTTTTTTCTTTTTGAGACAAGCCAATGGACTATATTTTGGGATTAATAGTTGGGATCCCATAGAAGGCAGTGAAAGTAGGGAGAGGGCCAAATCCATGGCAACAAGGGGGCCCCTGGTGTCAGGTGAAGGCTGGAAAGGCAAAAAGTGGGAGAGTTTTGGTGCCAAGACTCTGCATATCCTAGCCTAAAGCACCAAAATGGAAAGACTAGGACCCTCAGGGTCCAGGAAGATGTTCAGGGCACCTCAGAAAGTGTCTGGATCCTTAACTTCATTGTTGTCAGGGTCAGAAAAAGTGTGGGATGTGACTTGCAGCAAATGGCAAAGTGCTTCTGGATTGGAGGTTGGGAAGAGAGAGAAAGAGAGAGAGAGAGAGAGAGGGAATAAATATACAAGAAGGTTTAGACATTTTCCTCATGGGTTCCGTGAGTCAACCAATATGACCTTCAGGATGAAGGCCTTCCTCACCTACATGGCAATAAGGCTGCAAGAAACTATGGACCCAGGTGGGGTGAGGTCTCTGGGTCACATACTGGTTTCTGGTTAGCTAAAGTAGGCTGGGGAGGGGGGTGTGATCAAAGTCTGATGAGGCAAAAAGAGAGAAGGAGAGGAGAGGGGGTATTAAAGAGGATTTTTTTTTCAGAAGACCCTCCAGGATTTCAGCACCAGATGAAAGGAGTGTAAAGAGCTGCAGTTAGAAAAGAAAGCACCAACCTCGACAATCTTGATTGACCTTCACTGAAGTCAATAACGGGTGGCTAGCATGCTGATTGGAGTTCAGGGGTAGCCACATGGACAAATCCATGAACATGGATTAAGTACCTTTAGTATGCAGAAACAAATGTGGAAAAGTTGCATGTAAGTTGGGGGTAGTATGTTCTGGACCATACTTCAAAGCAGGCTATCAGTGCTCCAATAAGATCTATCAGTGGGAGCAGTGGTTTGTAGCCTGTCGGGTTTGTTTGTTTGTTTTTGTTTTTAAATCTCCATTTACTCCTTTATTATATTCAGGGAATCAGGTCTTATAGTGAGGTTCTTGATTTATTTGGAATTGAGTTTTGCACACGGTGAGAGATAGGGATCTATTTTGATTCTTCTACACGTTGCTATCCAGTTTGGCCAGCACCATTTGTTAAACATGCTGTTTCCTCCAATGTGTATTTTTGACCCCTTTGTAAAATGTCAGGTGACTGTAAGTGTGGGACTTAAATCTGGGTCCTCAATTCTATTCTATTGCTCAATGTGTCTGTTTTTATACTTGTACTGTGCTAGAAATCACTATATCTTTGTAGTATAATTTGAAATCAGGGATGGTGATGCTGCTAGCAATTCTCTTACTGCTCAGAATTGTTTTTGCTGCACTGTGTTTTTTTTTTGTGTGTGTGTGTTTTCATAACATAAATTTGAGAATTTTTCAATTTCTGTGAAGAATTGTGTTGGAATTTTAATGGAGATTGTGTTGAATCAGTAGATTGCTTTTGGTAGAGTGGCCATTTTTCACAACATTAATCCTACCAATCCATGAACATGAGAGATAGTCCCATCTTTTGGTATCTTCTTCAACTTCTTTCCTCAACGTCTTAAAAGTTTTGTTATACAGGTCTTTCACTTCCCTGATTAGAATATTCTAAGATATTTTATGGATTTTGAGGACACTGTGACTGGGACTATTTCCGTGGTTTCTTTCTCAGTGTGTTTGTTGGTGATGTATAGGGAAGCTACTGATTTTTTTGTTGTTTATTTTTTTGAGACAGGGTCTAACTATGTAGGCTTGGCTGTTCTGGAATTCACTATGTAGACAAGGCTGGCCTCCAATTCACAGAGATCTGCCAGTCTCTACCTTCCATTGCTGGAATTAAAAGTGTACACCACCAAGTTTGGTTTTTGTGTGTTAATTTTATATTCTGTCACTTTGCTGAGCATGTTTATCAGCTCCAGGAGTTTTATGGTGGATTCTTTTAGTGTCTTTTATGTATAGAATCATATCATTGGCAAATAAGGATACTTTGACTTCTTCCTTCCAGTTTGTGTTCCCTTTATTTCCTTCACTTGTCTTATTGCTTTAATTAAGCCCTACTTTGGGCAGGGATGGGAAAAGTGGACATCCTTGTCTCATTTTTGATTTTAGTGGAAATGCTTTGAATTTTTCTCTATTTAGTATGATGTTGGCTGTGGGCTTGCTGTTTATTACCTTCATTTTTTTGAGATATGTCCCATTTTTCCCTAATTCTCCATGATTTTTATCATGAATGATGCATTTGAAGTCCTAGGAAAACCAGAACAAACAATATCCGGGAAGACTAGACAGGGAAAGATAAAGTCAGGACTGAAATCAATGAAGTAGAAAGAACATCAACAAAAACAATACAAAGAATCAAATAAATGAAAAAAATGGTACTTTAAAGATTAACAAGATTGAAAAATATTTATCCAAATTAACAAAAAGAAAGGAAAATTCCTTAAATTAGTAAAACTAGCAATGAAAAGGAAAACCTTAAAACCTACTGAGGAACTTTGGAGACTTATAAGAACATATTTTAAAAACCTATATTCCACTAAATTAGAAAATCTACAAAAAATGGATGAATTTCTAGATATGTATGATTTACTAAAATTAAACCAAGATGAGGTAAAAAGTTTAAATAGACCTATAATGAACCATGAGATAGAAACATTAATTAAAAATCTCCCAACTAATGAGGTGTGGTGATTTATGCCTTTAATCACAACACTGGGAAAACGGAGGCAGACAGATCTTTGTGAGTTGGAGGCCACCTTTGTGAGTTCCAGGCCAACTAGGCTACATAGTGAGAACTTGTTTAAAAAAAAAAAAGAAACAAAGAAATCTCCTAACTAAAGCCCAAGACCAGATAAATACAGTGCAGAATTCTGCCAGACCTTCAAAGAACTTATAGGCCAATCTCTCTGGTGAACATAGATGCAGAAATTCTCAGTAAAATAATTGCAAACAGAATGCAAAAGCATATCAAAAAGATTGTCTGCCATGTTCAAGTTGGCTTCATCCCAGAGATGCAGGGATGGTTCAACATATGTAAATCAATAAATGTAATCCACTACATAAACAAACTCAGAGAAAAAACACATGACCATCTCATTGGATGTAGAAAAGGCCTATAACCAAATCCAGCATCCATTCATGATAAAAGTCAGGAGAGTCTCTGTTTGCAGAAAAAATCCAGTTGAAGTGGTGGCATTGGGTTCATTTATCAGGCAATTAGAAGGCTTCATGAACTTGAAAGCGTCAGTCCTGCTCAGCAGCTTCAGGGCCCATCAAAACCCCCGGGTATCTGTTGTGGAAGACACATCAGAGGCAAACAGAGTTCAACTTTTTAATATTTTATTTATTATTTAATTTTTTATTTTATGTGTATGAGTGTATTGCCTGCATGTATGTATGTGCACCCATGTCATGCAGTGTTGGCAGTGGTCAGAAGATGGCATCTGATACCCTGGAACTGGAGTTACGGATGGTTGTTAGCCACCATGTGGGTGTTGGGAACCAAACCTGGGTCCTCTGCAAGAACAACCATTAGTATGCACTGGCATTATTGGGATGATGAGGGAAAGTTTTTTTTTTAACATTTCCATCCCTATTTTTTCAAACATCTTGAGTCACTGTAGTCCTTGCTGCATAAGTTACCTGCCTTAACAGCTTTTTCACTTTCCTCAGATGAGAAATCACCTTCGCACCTTAGGTCCTTTGCACATGCTGGTCCCTCTGCCAAATGCAACCTGTATCAAGTACTTTCCTCATTTCTGGGACAAAATACATAACCAAAGCAATTTAAGGAAGGAAGGAATTATTTTGGCTCACAGTTTGAAGAAAAGTCTTATCATGGCAGGGAAGATATGGTTGAAATTCCAAAACTGACTCCATTTTGTTCTAGCTGACTTTTTCTCACTCTGTGTTTCTGTCTAGTGGACCCCAGCCTCACTGTAACTGCAGCCAGCCAACTGGTCCCATGAAGGCTGCACCTGTGTTTCAGGGGGGTGCATTGTTTCTACAATACTGAGAAACTTACAAGTAGCCAGGTAGCACATTCTCCTACCCAGCTATACCTGCACCTCCATGGGACCCATTGTTTCTGAAATTCTGAGAAACTTGTATTTCCTAATCAGAACTTTTCGTTAACTGAAAACCTCTTTGTTAACTGACCTGTCCCTGGTCTGGTGTAACTATGATGATCTGATGTAACTATGGATATGGGCTTTTCCCCTGGCTTAATGTAATTGTGGCTTAAACCCCACCCTGCCTCCCTTCAGGGTTGAGAAATTTGGTGACATTAGCACCTTCTTGACTATTGGCTTTCTGCTAATAAAACATTCTTTTTCTTTTTTTAAATAAGGTTTCTCTTTTTACTTATTATTTTTATGTGTATGTGTGTATTGCCTGCATGTATGTGAGTGTACCTATGTTGTGCAGTGCTGTGGAGGTCAGAAGAGGGTGTCAGATTCTCCTGGAACTGGAGTTAAGGATGGTTTGTAGCCACCATGTGGGTGCTGGGAATCAAACCCTGGTCCTCTGCAAGAGCAGTCAGTACTCTTAACTACTGAGCCATCTTTCCAGTCCCATGCTAATAAAAGATTCTCAATTGATGACAAACTATGGCATTTATATGAGGGTATTACAATGGTGGCTAGAGCTTGAGGCAGCTTGTGACAATGTTGTATCTGTAGCCAGGAGACAGAGAACCATGGTTGATTGTGCTTAGCTCTGTTTTTTTTTTTTCTCTCTCTCTCCCTCCCTCCCTGTAGTCTTTTTGAGACAGGGTCTTTCTATAGCCCCAGCTTGTCTCAAATTTTCTTTGTAGACCAGGCTGGTCCCAATCTTACAGAGATTCACCTGCCTCTGCCTATTGAGTGTTGGGATTAAAGATGTGTGCCATGCCTGGCTCTTTCTTATTTTTATGCAATTTAAAACCCTAAACCATGGAATTGTACAGTCATATTTAGGGTGAGTCCTCCCACTTCATTTAACCTAATCTAGATAATCCCTCACAGACATGCACAGATTGATTTCCCTGGTATATCTAAAACCCATCAAGTTGACAAGAGCAACCATCACACTGTCTGGAACAGAACACATCAGCTAAAATTTTACCTCCTTCATGAAGCCTCCTTGACCAGATTTCCCTGATCTCTGAGGATGAGAATTCTTAGCTCTTTATAAAATCTTTTGTTTATTCTTTGACAATTTCTTACATGTATATATTAATCATTCACTTGCAATGCCCCCTCCAACTTCCCAGGGACAACATCCAAACTGTCCCCCTCTCATTTTCATGGCTACTTTTTCTTTTCTTTTTTCTTTTTTAAAATTTTAAATATTTTATTTATCATTTTTATCATGTGTATATGTGTATTGCCTGCATGTAGATAAATGCACCTGTGTTGTATAATGCCCTTGGAGGACAGGAGAGGCTGTTGGATCCCCTGGAACTGGAGTTATGGACAGCTGCTAGCTGCCATGTGGGTGCTAGGATTGAACTCAGGTCTTCTGCAAGAACAGTCAGTGTTCTTAACTGCTGATCTATTGAGTCCAATAAGTGTAACTTGCTGGGATATTGACTGATCCTATAGGTTTGATGTTGTGTATGTAGCTATAACTGCAGAGAGTTTATGAGTGCAATAGTTATTCATGTCCAGAAAACAACATTTCAAAGTACTCCTCCCCATCCTCTGGCTCTTTACATTCTTCCTCCTTTTTTGGATGTTCCCTGGGCCTTGGTGTACTGATATACAAGTTCTGATACATGTTCTGTTTAGGGATAAGCACTCCATAGTCACTAATTCCCAGTACTTTGAGCAAATTTTGAGACTCTGTTAACTGCTGCCCACTGCACAGAGAAGTTTCTCTGGCCAAGGTTAAGAGCAGCACTAATCTATGGGCATAAACATAAATATTTAGAAGTTTGACAACATGTCCATTTAGTAAATTAACAGTCAGTACTCCTCCATAGGGCCTATGGCCTTCCAAGCCATTGGTTTTTGAAAGGTTTACAGTACCAGGCATGAATTTCCTCCTGTCGAACAGGCCTTGGATCCAAGTAGACAGAGGCTGGTTACCCCCATAACCTTCAGGACACTATTGCATCCAGGGCCACATGCTTGGCAGGTCAACAGTGCAGCATTCAGGGCTCACTATTGGAGGTCCTTAGCACTTTTTGCCACCACCTCTCTCAGTCTCACACTTCTTTCACTGTTGTCTGAAACTCAGTTCTTCATCACTGATCTTCCCGCCTTGTAAAATCCACAATAGTAGGTGTCATACCTACTCTGCTCACTGCATCGCTCCTGTTCCTGCTTCAGTGATGAACCTGGACATTTAGGACACATCTGTTGACTGTGTGGTGCTGGAGTTGAACCTATTCTGAGTAGAAGATAAAGGTTAACTAGTGCCTGGTCTTCAAGTGTTAACCTGGGCATCTTTATCATGTGAAGAAGTTCCTTCAGCTGTCTCCATTTCTCCCCATTATCATGGAGAAGATCAAACAGGAGGTTTCCTTTGTCTATAGTCAGGCAGTCACTTATCCCAAAAATAGGAAACCTCTTGAGCAAGACATTGGCCAAAGAAGAAAAGGACTCTTCAACTTGACATAACCACCTTCTAACTTTTAGCAAAGGTTTTTGTTTTTATTGTTTACTGTTTTTTCATTATTATTTTTTTAAAGTAGTCTCACCATGTAACTCTGGCTGGCCTGGAACTTACTATGTAGACCAGGTTGGCTTTGAATTTACAGAGCTCCACCTGCCTCTGCCTCTTGGGTGTTGACATTCAAGGTGTGCCCCACCACACCTGTCCTGTTCCTTTTTTCAGACAGGGTGTCATGTTTTTCAGATTAATCTTGAACTCATCCTCTGTAGGTCTCAACCTCCTGAGTAGTCCAGATTATAGGTGAACACCACAATACCAGGCTATGATGGAAATTTTAGCCTGTAGAGGTTTTTTTATCCCAAGTATATTTTCCTTCTTTATTATTTATTTATTTATTTATTTATTTATTTATTTATTTATTTATTATTTAGTGTGTGTGCCTGTATATACCTGTGTGCTTTGGTATATGTGTGGAGGTTTAAGAACAGGAGGTAGTACTCTCCTTCCACTGTGTGGGTCTGGTTGTCTAACTCAGGCCATCAGGCTGAGTAGCAACTACTTTACCTGATAAACCATCTCACCAACCCCAGTTTTTTTGTTTTGGGGAGATAGGGTCTCATATATCCCAGGTTGGCCTCCAACTAATTATAGCCAGTAATGACCTCAAACTCTTGATACTGTTGCCTCCACTTCCCAAGCACTAGGATTACTGCCCTGTACCTCCTTCATACCCTATTTATATGGCACTGGGGATTGATCCTAGGGCCTTGTGCATACTAGGCAAGCACTCTACCAATTTAGCTACATCTCCAGGCCTTTGTTTTTGTTGCTGTTGTTTGTTTTTGTTTGTTTGTTGAGATAGGGTATTCCTGTAGCTCCAGCTGGCAAGCCCTGATCCCACAGACATCTACCTGCCTCTGCCTCCCAAGTGCTAGAATTACAGGCATTTGCCACCACTCCCAGCTCCTATAGATATTTTTGAGGCAAAGTCTCAGTATGTGATACAAACTTCCCTGGAAAACAAGATCTCCTGCTTCAACTTCCCAAGTACTGGAATTATAGGCAGGATTCACCAGACCCAATTTATCCTATAAATATTCATAGAACACCTGTGTGATAAAATTAAAAGGTTTGGGGGGATTAATTCTATCTTTAAAAGCACCCAGAATGGGACGATGACATCATTCATATGTTAGTAGAGAAATGCAATAAAGTTGTGATAATTCTGGGTTGGTTACAACCATTTTTTTCTTCTCTGAAAGGCCTCCAGGTAAATAAAGACCCATGGTTTGGGATTAGATTGAGTAAAAATGGAAATCTGCACACAATCCCAAACCCAAGGGCAGGATGCAGTGGAGGGAAGGGGGTGATGGTCTTTCTGCAGGTAGGGATGGGTTCTGACCTAGCTCTTGTATACAGCAGGGGCTGATGTGTGCTTGGAGATGAGATGACTTGAACTTATATTTACTTATCCTCTGATTCAATCTAGCGAGAGACTCAGGAAGACATAGGTCCTGCCTGAGAGAAAAGCTGAGGAAAGGAATAAGACTGCTGTTCAAAGGGACTTTGCTTATTTCTCATTGTTTCTTCAGTGGCATCACACCATTTGACAAGCAGGTATTCAACAAACATCTGTGAGAAAGAAAGAACAGCTATTGTGTGACAGATTTTTCCTGGAGACACACACACACACAAACACACACATGTCTAAATACCCCCAAAAGGAAACCCCTGACAGACCAAAATAACAACTGCACCAAAGTATAATTTGGTAAACAAATGTGTTTTTAGTTGAGTTATGAACAGGAGTAGTGAGTGAGGGGTAACTTCCGAGAGCAGGGATGATTCTAAGACAGCTGCAGCACTGAAAAACCCACTGCAGCATGCTGACAATTCACAGAAGCTGCATCCCTAGAGCTTTCTACACAACTTGCAGGTAGCCTGCCAAGTCCAACACTCTCCTCTCTGCAACTGGGATATTCAGACTTCTCTCCAGGATGGTGTTTACTACTTCTACAAAGCTGGGGAAGGGCCTTCCAGAATCTTCCAAGTCTTCACTTTCTCATACATGTGAATTTTTGTTTACCTTTGGCCTGTCCTGAGCCTCTACCTCCCTCCTGGAGGGAATGTGTCAATTCACAGGAAAATTTGATCTGAGTTAGAGGGGGGAGCTCTAACCCCAAGCAATCACCTATCCTGTCCCAGATTCCTCACATCAATGTGTCTCATAAGAATATTTCATTTGGGGGCTGGAGTGATGGCTCAGCTGTTAAGAGCACTGGCTGCTCTTGCGGTGGACCTGGGTTTGTTTCCCAGCACCCACATGGTAGCAAATAACCATCCATAACTCCAGTTCCAGGGGATCCAACACCCTTTTCTGGCCTCCATAGGCATTCCATGCACATGGTGCACTTAAATACTTGCAGGCAAAACACTCATAAGCATAAAACCAAAACAAATTTAAAAAGAGTAATTCATTTTTACCAAGAAGATATTGAAGTGCAGTCAGGCCAACCTACTGGTCCAAGGTCACAGTGGCCCCCACCAGGCAGGGCTGCAAGATGCAGCTGATCTTGGCTCCTCTGCTCTGTTGGGTTCACCACTCACATTGTCCTGAGTCACTTCAACTAAATGTTGGGTTCCCTCTGGCCTCAAAGCAGCATTAAAGCCCATTTCTCTAAGGCCCAGTTCCATTTCTTTGATAATTATCTGCCCCATCCTCATTTGGGCTAGAGATGTGTCAAGGAATTTTCTCATGAGAGAATATCTGGGGGTGAAGCCTAATTCTTCCAAATTCTTTGTCTCCTGTTCTTCCAGGATATTGGAACTTAAATGAAACTGTTGTCTGGATTCTGAGGCTGGGCTGCCACTGACACAGCTTCTTTCCTTCCTCTACTTCAAACCACCACCTCCTCCACAACCCCAGCCCCAAGCACCAGACCAATGGTTCTAAGCTGTCTCCCAATCCTTCACAATTGTCTTCAGGCTAAGTTCCCAGCCTCCCCAAAGTCCTAGACACTCTTGGTGCCTTTGTTCTTACTAGGGTCTCTGCCTGGAAATCAAGGAGCCCAGAGTTGGAGGAAAAAAGGAGGGGAGCCCTAGGCATCCTTTTCTTTCTTTTTTAATTTTTAAAATTATGTTTGTGTGTGTGTGCATGTGTATTGTATACACAGGTGTGCACACCATAATCCATGTGTACATACCAGAGGACAACTTGGGGAAGTTCATTCTTTCCTTCCACCTTGTGGGTCCTGGGGATCAAACTCAGGTTGTGAGGATTTGTGGAAAGTGCCTTTGCTTGCTAAGCCATCTCACCAGTCTTTTTAATTTTTTCAGTCACTAATTAATATTTATTATGGACGTAGCACTATGAACCATGTATCACTTTAGGAACTGTATTTTCTTTTTTTTTTAATTAAAAAAAACCCTTTTTTCTTTAACAATTTTATGAATATATAATGTGTATTGATCCTATTCACCCCAACCCCTCTCTTTTATGCTCCTACCACTCTCTCTGGATTCCTTCTTCCAACATGTCTTTTTCTACTTTCAAGTCTTTAAAAAAAATAACATACTGAGTTTAAGCAGTGCTGCTTGCTTGTGCATGGGTGTGTGATTATTCACTGGATCATGGGTGATAGATAAAGTAGCCTATAGATGAATCCCATTAATCAGGAAAAAGCACCAGGACACAGATAAAACTCCATCGGAACAGAGTTTATAAGCAAAGGAGCACATGGGACAGATTCCCTTCCAGGCAGGGAAAATGTCTGCCCCAGGTCGTGAGCTGGGGTCTTTTAAAGGGGGAGGCTTCTGGGGGTTGCAGAAGGTGGGAAGATGTATTTCTTTTAAAGTTGGGTGGGGGAGGGGAAGCGGGAGAGCGGGACTATTAAAACCTGTTCTCTTTAGAGATCAAAGGGGAAGCCTGCTGTGTTGGCCAAACAGTGGAGAAAAGTCTTCTCTTGACTTCAAAGATCAAGGTGCTTATCAACTCAGTTCCCTTTTCTCGGAGCTTGAGAAGTGCATGAGGCCCTGCTGGAGATGGGGGTGGGGCTATCTGAACCTTAACATTTCAGCCTTTTGTGTTATAGGATGGGGTCGCTGTTGTCATCTTGCTACTTCCTGCTGGACAGGGTCAACGTGGGGGGAGGGCTGGATTGGGGTCAGTCAGACAGCAGGGGTTCCCTGTTCATAAATCTCAACAGGGTCCTCAATAGTTGACAGGCATCCATATACATGTGGAGGGAAGGAAAGTAACAACTAATTAAAATTGGTACAAGAGTAAGAGTTAGTTTTTGGATTTTGGTCCTGAAAATATCTGAAGAGGCAAGGAGCAATGGTTAGCACCAAGGTAATAGCTCATTTTTCATTTTTCTTTTTTTTTTTTCTTCTTCCAGGGCTGAACTTGAGAGTGATGGACCCAGGATTTGTTTTAGGTTAGCCATCATTTAATTTGTTTAGGCTAGAACAATAGTGGGTTGTTTCCCTTAGCTGTAGGTGGGCACTACAGTATTGTAGACCAAGATTTGAAGTCTTACATCTGAGTAACGTTGTCTTATTAGGAACAAAATCATCAATGAGAGATGATTGTCCAAATAACATAAGAACTTACATCTAATGTCTGGGTTGTGTAATCCCTTGAACCCTTAAAATATACTGATGACTTTAATTTTTGGTTATACTTTCTTTTTGGGTGTTTAAGACCATACTGTTGGCCCAAATAAACCAATTTATTTTTACTCTTAAGGTCATATGAGGATTTGGTCCTCAGGGGTCACATGGGCTTGGGGGAAGCCCCTGGTTCCTCAGTCTTTTCTTTTACCAGTTCCATCTACGTGAAGATAAGTCAGGAGGTCCTGCTTGACCTGGGCTTCACTTGGAAGCATTGAGGAAATGTTTCCTCTGTGTTGACCCTCCTTTGCAGACTGGACACTGGTTCAAGTCCATCTTCTGGGGTCTCCATGGCCTCCCTGAACAAGAGAACAGGTGACTCACCAAAGTTACAGGATATTTCGAGAGATGCACCATTGCCCCTAGAACTTGATTGACCTTGGAGGGTAGGAACAAAAATTTGTCCCTTTAAACTCCTTCTGACCAGATTAATATAGGCCTTAGAGTCTGGCTATTAAACATCCAACAAGGTTCGTTCCACCAATCTGGTACTTTTAATTACCATGTGCTATGTAGATAAAGCTTGGGCAACATCCTTAAGTAAACCTTGACTACACATCCTTAGACTAGTTGACTAAGCTGCGACCTTAGAAATTTTAAGATTGTCTACACATTATCCTTGTCTCATCCTTGCTATATTGTAACAACTCTACACAGACCTTCATCACTTGCCCATCTCTCTCATTTCTCTGTCAATTCTGGAACTATCCAGCCATCATAATTTTCATACATAAATCCTTCTTTAAAAAGGTCTCCATTCTCATATCCTTCCAACATCCTCCAATTTTCCATTTTGTTTTTTTAATAACCATGAGACACAATATCATTAACAAACAAATTTTTTATCTGTTGTGAGAATTCTTTTTTGGGGATATTAAGCAATGTTTTCCCCCTTTTCAGGTTGTAGCATCAAACCAATGTTTGATTACATTAAAGTTTTTCTGGGGAACCAATGAATTTACTGAGCTTACTTACAGAGATGACTGAGGGGTTGCTGAGGTATATGAGTGACCTGAGAGTATTTACATTGGAAAGCCTTAACCCAGCATGGATCAAGCCTTCTCTTCTTAGCCTAGTTCCAGATAATATACTTGAATCCTCCCCAAACCCAGGAGACCATGTGATTAGGGTCAAATTCCATACAGTTGGCTGGGAAGAGCAGCTGGATACTCAGGTGAGGGTCCAATGACCCTGTTTACCCCTCCTCCTTTAATTAGGTACTTAAGTCAACAAGTCGAATTGTGATGGTTTTTTGTTAGTGGACAGCTGAAGTCATGAAGATGGTAGTTGTTTGACTCAGAAGATAGTGTGTAGCATCATCTTATTAAAAGAACACAGGATCTAAATTATATACATAAGATAATGAAATAAGTTAATATTACCCATGTACATACTGTGTTTTATAAGTTTCCAGGTAAATCTTTTACCTTATGTAGTTTAGAGAGTGGGCTACCAAAACCTTGCTTTAGGTGGAAAAAAGCAATTGGTTCATAGTTAAACATTATCGAATTGATGTTTACAACCTCCAGCATAATCAATTAAGGAAAACTGTGCTATAACCCTGTTTAGACTTTATAACTGTTGGAGTGGGAGAGATGGGAGGGGTGTCCTACCCATGAGGGGATGCAGGGGCAGGGGTATTGGAGGCAGGGTCTGGAATCAAAGTAGAAGTTAGATATAGGAGGGATACACGGGTTATTTGAGCTAGAAGCCAGAATAGGGGAAACTAGAGAATATTTGGCAAGGAGGTGTTTAAGGTTTTGGATTTCTTTGAGTAGAGGAGAGTCAGTGGAAGGAGAGTGAGTGATGGACTTAGAGCAGTGCTGGAGAGGGGAGGGGGAAGATCATGGCATGGAGAGTGGGTTTGAGTTGGAGAAAGGAGGAGAGCTATGTTGGGCCCTGGAATGGAAGGCAAGGGAGAGTATAGCAAGGGCAGAGCAGGGGGAGGACTTGGCTGTGCCTCAGGCTGGGGAGCAGGAGGAGGTTGGGGATGTGTCCTAAATGGAGGCAGTCCATCAGCTATGGTAGGATCAAATGCTGAGGTGGAGGGGTAGGGAGGAGGAGGAGGAGGGCCGGAGGCCCCTGGTGGGTTGGGATCCCATGAAACTGTCTTAGCCAGAAGAACCTGATGGGAAGAACATGGGACCCAGAGGGAAGGATTAGACCGGAGATCAAAGGAAGCATGGATGTATGGTAGTTCGGACTGTTTGCTTTTACGATGGCAGAAATTTTCTAAATCTTTCAAAATATTGAAGTTTAAGGGTCCAGTGTCTGGCCAAACAGAGTTATTATCTAACTCATACTGAGACCAGGCAGTGGTACAGAGGAACTTCAGGTGCAGGAACTTCAGGCGTTTTGGTCTGATTGTATCTGAAAGTCTTAGTTGTTTTAAGGATTTAAGAGGGAGGGGAGCCAGGCTGGGCTTTGAGTGAGTGGTTCCCATAGCAACAGATTAAGTACAGAGTGAAGAGGAGATAGAGAAAGAACTGAGCAAGTGGGTAGGAGGTAGAGACAGAACCGAGCAAATGGGAGACAAAGAAAATCCTCTCTCCATAGGGAGTGGAGGCAGGATCACGAGTCTGGGCAGGAAAGCGCAGTGGAAAAGGAAGAGACAGGGAGGGAGTAGGAAGAAAAGGAGTTTGGCATCAGTCACGCAAAATGAGAATGAGGAGAACCAGGCACCAAAACAAAGCATCCTTTTTTTGTTGCATATGTTTGAGTTATTATTTTTGAGTTATCTCCAAATCCCAGAAGGTCGCATCCAGTAATCACATCATCACGGAGAGGAAAGGCAAGATTCTGTCCTGGACAGGAAGTAGTGCATGTTCCTATCTCTGGAAATAGCATCCTATATCCAGAGAAAGGAAGGGGTTTTCCAACACACATGTGATTTCAAGGCAAGCGAGAGGAGCGGAAAACCTTGCAATGAGAGCGTGGCATGATCAGCCAGTAGATGGAGGCAAAGTACAAGGAATGGGATGGGAGAAAAGCAGAAAAAACTCAGTGAGCCAGAAGGGAGGGAAGTTTGTGGAACAAGTTTGTCCTGAGGTTTAGTAGAGGCTGAGGGGAGATGAGCCCCCGAAGAGCAGTGATTTAGTAGATGTTTAGTAGAGCCCCAGAAGGGCAGTGGAGAGAGAGAGAGAGAGAGAGAGAGATACTTAAAATTAATTTATATATTTTAGTACTAGGAACCATGTTGTAGATTAAAGAGATAATATTTTGGCCTGAAAAAAATATTTTTGTATTAAGATTTTTAGTTCATATGAGATTTTACTTGGTGGTGCACAACTTTAATCCCAGCACTTGGGAGGCAGAGGCAGGTGGATCTCTGTGAGTTCAAAGCCAGCCTGGTCTACATAGTGAGTTCCAGCCTAGCTGGAACTACAGGGAGACCCTGTCTCAAAAAGACCAAAAAATAAAATTAATATGAAGTAAATTAACTTTAAGAAGCATACATTTTTGACTGTATATACATATTTAGTTATACAGTCTTTGTTGAAACTAAAACACCTTTGAAGTAGACAAACAAAATGAATACACCTTAGAACACCTTGAAAGTAAACCAGAAACAAAAATGGTATTCAACAAATAGGATTTTACCTAACCAACTTAGATGTCATTTTGTATGGGTAATTAGTGGCCTAAAGAAAGAGTTAAGTTTCCATATAGATTTGAGGAAACATCTTTTCCTTTTTAAGAGCTAAATAACTGAAGGAAGTTAATAAAACCTTGTAGGAGGCAGGAAAAACAAAGGGAAACATTAACAGATTAGGTTAAAAATAAATAAAATCTCAATAGTACTGAAAATAATTGCATTAGCTTTTTTATTATAGTCAGTAATACCCTCTGTTGAAATTAATTTGCACCTTAGTGGTTCTCAACTGCATAGTGCCTTTACTCTTAGGCTGTTTTGTTGTTCTCCTCCTTGTCAACAGGGTCAGGGGGCCAGCCTGAACCTAGAAAAGTCTTAGAGAACACATCTTGAGATAGTAGGCTTGAGTCTGAAGTGGGAGGGCCAATCCCATCTCCAGAGTCAGTGTCTCAGTGAGCGCAAACAGCATGTGACAATTTACCAATATATTAATATTACCTTGACATTATAACTAGAAAGCACTCAGGGAATGATGAGGCAGGAACATAAGCAAGCATAGAGCATCTGAGTATCAGAGAGGGAAATAACTATTTCAGAGAAAAACAGGAATCACAATGTAGAAAGGGGAGGAGTTAAGACCAGTAGAGATGGCCTCTCAAGCCTCTCATTCAAGTAGACTATTACTTTTTACCTCTAATTGCTGTAACTATGTGTTGGTAGTAGCTTGACTTTTGTAAGGTTTTGGCCCTGGAGTACAGCAAATTTCCATGTGCTTCACAGGTCTAGTCATCACAAAGTGTCAGTGCCCTTCATATCTTGAAGGCAAATGGCTAGAAAAACTTTAAGTTCCCTTTAGAAACTACCAAATGTACTATGTAAAACAGTAGGAATTTAAAATAGTCATTTTTACAAATAAAGTTTAGGAGAAAAAAATACTTTTAAAATATTTTTGTTTGTCAATGGGGCAAGCCGCCTGAAATTGTTTAAATGATTCAGCAAAGTTGCCCAGCCAGTTCAGGCTAGTTGGGTCAAAACAGGGAGAAAGGGTCCCCTAAAATGTTCTCAGGCACATTTGTAACAGAATTTAAGAATGGGCCCAGCTGGAAACCTATCATTTCATTAGAATGTTAAAGAAAGAAAAATCCCCAGGGCAGGCAACCTGGCAATCTTGGCAGCTGCCTGGAGGGGGTGAATAGTGGCAAGGAAAAAAAAAAGCCTTGGGGTCATGCAGGTTTAAAGCCAGCATTGGAGGTCAGACACTGGTGGGATGGCAGATATATATATATGAGTAGAAAGCTTTAGTACGGGAGGGGGAGAGAGAGGAGAAGGATCTAGAGCATTTGCGTGACTTGGATTGAAGGGGTATCAGAAATCATCCTGAGTGAAGAAAGAAAGGCAGTGGAAGAGGACAAAGACAGGAAAAAATGATGGAAGAGAGCAGGCCTTCCAGGCCCATGACAAAGGAGGGGCGGAGAGGCAAGATGCCCGCTGCCAGCAGCAGGTGGGGGAACCAAGATAGTGAATGGATGAAGCAGCTCCATCCTGTAGACCAGTGCTGTCCCAGAGTGATGAAAATCAAGGGGGAAGGCGATCAAAAGAAGATGTAGGCAAAGCAGAGCATGTTCCCCAGTAAGGAGAGCCAGAAAGCAAAGTAGAGAGCCTGAGAGAGAAAGAGAGAGAAAGGAAGGGTGGCATTGGAGAAGTCCATTTCGGTCCCTTGAAGTAAGAACTGGGTTTTGGCACCATCTGATAGATAAAGTAGCCTATGGATGAATCCAGTTGATCAGGAGAAAGCACCAGGACACAGATAAAACTCCATCAGAATAGAGTTTATTAGCAAAGGAACACATGGGACAGATTCCCTTCCCGGCAGGGAAAATGTCTACCCAGGCCTTGAGCTGGGGTCTTTTAAAGGGGAAGGTTTCTGAGGGATGCAGAAGGCAGGAAGATGTTTTTTTGTTTTTTTTTTTAAAGTTGGGTGAAGGGACGTGGGAGAGCGGGACTGTTAAAACATGTCCTCTTTAGAGATCAAAGGGGAAGCCTGCTGTATTAGCCAAACAGTGAAGAAAAGTCTGCTTCTCTTGACTTCAAAGACTTCTCTTGGCTTCAAAGCACTGAGTGCCTATCAACTCAGTTCCCTTTTCTCAGGAGCTTGCAATGTGCGTGATGCCCTGTTGGAGGCTGGTTGGGGGCTATCTGAACCTTAACAATGGGCAGGCCTTCTTTTCTAGCTCCTCACTTGTCTAGTCTGTCCTGGTTTCAAACTTACTTGATTCCTGAACTTACTCCTTCATGGTCCAAATCCCCAGGGGCATGCTTACTCTCTTCCCTCAGGCTATCTTTGTGAGGTCAGAAGAGTTCAGCTGGTCAGAGAAGGTGCCAGAACTGCATGCACAGCTGCTGCCTGTGTTCCCCTTCTTGGGTCCCTAAGGGAGCTTCTTCCCTTGACTGTCTTGAGAGGTTTGGCAAGGAATTGCATGAGAAGACAGGGCTAAATCAGGGGCACAGCCTCTTGCTCGCCCACCCCTTACAGTGCTTGTGGTGAAGAGAAGGTACTGGGTGTGTGTGTGGGGGCGGTGTCTGATCTGCTACCAGCAGGGCAGCCACTGAAACCACCAGCAGAGTCCAGTGTGTCCCAGGCTGCCATCCTCAAAAGGTGATCCAAGCACGAGGTTTGGGAAGGGATTGGAGTAAAGGAAGTGTTGGGGTGGGCCTTAGACTCAGAAGGAAGTCCAGATCCACCCATCAGGTTGGTTCCTCATTCTAAGATCCTGCACTCAGGATAACTGTGTGAGCTTGTTGCCAAGCGTGGTAGCAGTGAACCTTGCACTAGAGGGACAGTGCCTGACGTCAACCCATCATCTTCCTGTTTCTTCTGTGTTCTCAGGGGTATGCATGTCTGTGCACAACGCCAGATGCTGGATGCACAAGCATGTAGGTGAACGAGGTCTCGGTATCTGTTTAAGGCCTTGGGTCTGAATGTGTCTTCTGTTCACTGGGAGCACTTTGTGTGAATGCTTGGTTTAACTAGCGGTGTCTAGAGCACTGGTGCTTGGGAAGTGGATGCAGGTATGTGGAGGAATTTTTGGATACTTGTGTAGGTGTGGGAGATGCAGGGTGGGCACCATGTCCTATTCTGTGGACCTGAGGCTGCTCACCATTAAGAAACGCTCTCCTAGGGGACCTAACCTCAGCTCCAGGACACTTAGGCTCACAGGGGGTTTCTTTCTAACCATCCTCCTTCTCCCTACTCTCTACATTCTCTCACCCCTCTCTCCTTTCTTTCTCTTCTTTCTCCTCGGTCCTTTCTTTCTCTCCCTCTCCTCTCCCCACTTTTTCTCTCTTCCCCTGTCTCTTCTCTCCCTCTTCTCTTTCTTTCTCCTTTCTCCCTTTCTCCTTCACTCTTTCCTATCTATCCCTTTCTCCTCTCCTTCTTCTTCTTCTTCGTCTTCTTCTTCTCCACCTCCCCTCCTCCCCCCCCTCCTCCTCCTCCTCCTTCTCCTTCTCCTTCTTCTTCTTCTTCTTCTTCTTCTTCTTCTTGTTCTTCTTCTTCTTCTTCTTCTTGTTCTTCTTCTTCTTCTTCTTCTTCTTCTTCTTCTTCTTCTTCTTCTTTCTCCTCTCCAACCCCCTCCCCACAAACTCACTATGTAGGACAGGCAGGGCACAGCCCCAACTTCTGATCTTGCCTCCACCTCTGAAACGCTGGCATTTCAACTTTCTGCCACTACACCCAGGTAAATTACCCTCTCCAAGAAGTGTTTTTCTTTTCTTGGGTATATACCTAAAAAGGAATTGTGTCAAATGGTACTCTTAACTAGGTACCATTAGTACCCATTTCCCAGTGTCTCCACCACTTTACATTTCTATGGTATGGGGTTCACTTTCTCAATAACTTTGCTATTCCTTATCTTTTTATTTCTATTTTTGAGAATTTCATCCATGAGTACAACATATTTTCATCATAGCCACCCCTCCACCTATATCTCCAACTCCTTTCATGTCCCCTCTACATCTCCCTCCTAAATTCATGTCTTTTTCTATACATATGTATCCTACTAAGTCAAATTAATGTTATTTGTATGTATGTGGGTGTAGGACTGATGACATAGGCATAAGCAATCTATCAGGGGTTCATTGCTGCAAAAAACTCTCCTTCTATCAGCAGCTATCAACTGACTATAGCTCTTAAATAAGGAGTGGGGACTTCTTTGACCTTCCCCTATCCATGCTGGAATGTCAAATGAAGCCTTTTGCAGGTAACCATATTGTTGAGAATTCATGGGTGCAACATCTCTTCATGTCTAGAAGGCACTATTTTGTAGCAGTTTTCCCAGTCCTCTGGCTCTTAAAATCTGTCTCCTCTTCCATGATGTTCCCTGACCCTTGGTACAGGGGTTATGTTATAGATATCCCATTTGTGGATGGGTACTCCATAATCATTTGTTCTCTGCACTTTGACAAGTTGTGGTTCTCTGTAATAGCCCCTGTCTGCTTCAAAAGAGAAGGTTCTTTGATGAGGGGTAAGAGGTGTACTTATCTATTGGTATAAGGATAAGTATTTAGAAGGCTGTTGGATACCATAGTAGTTTAGCAAAATGGCAGGAGTCAGTTGCACCAGAGAGATGCTGCGTTATGCCTCAGTAAAGACATCCTGACTCCTTGGTGTCAGTTAAAATCAGGAGTAAGTTCGACCTGTTCTGAGAATTTGTTCCATCAGATTTCTCTCAGAATTGTTCTCTTGAACAAAGGACTTGCTTGCTTACTGTTTATTGGGATAGTGTATACATCATGACATGGGAAAGATATGAGGAACCTGTCTTATCAGGGGATTTTTTTTCCTTTTTTCCCCTCAAAAGTATATAACTAAGTTTATTAAAAGATGGACTTTCAAGATGTACCTTCCACTCAGTAACAATTAAGATGAGATCAGTGTGATTATCCAGAACTTGCCATCCTGCTAGTCACACCACAGATTGCTAAAGGTCAAATTTGTGATAGTTCTGTTTTTTTTAACTTTAAAAAATTTATTGATAATTTCATACATGCATATGAGGTGCATAAGGTGTTTTGATAAAATCCATGCCCACTCCCTCCCCTTCAGCTCTTCACATATCTCCCCATAACTTTTTCCTGACAACTTCATGCAATGGTACTGTTCTTACTAGAGTCAGTCTTTCTTTCTTTCTTTCTTTCTTTCTTTCTTTCTTCCTCTCTCTCTCTCTTTCTCTCTTTCTTTTTTTAATGGGGGTTTGGCTACCCTAAAATTTCCCCTTCTGAAGAGGTAACCCTAAAACCTTTTAGGGATTAGATAAGAGGTCACTAATACTTTTGGAAAAGAGTATGTTGCTAAGAGGCCAATGGATATTTTGACTTTTAGCCAAGAATCTGGCAACTTTTCTTTGGGATCTTTTTACCCTAACTGCCTAGCCAATTCCTAACATCCTATTCTTATCACACCATCCTCTGAAGACTATACCCAAATTGCCAATGGGGAATCAAGACACAGAGTGCTCTGGCTTCTTCCATGATGAACAGGGATGTGGAGTGAGGCAACTGGGGTACCCCTTCAGTGGGTCTATCTAAAAGACTCCCAAATTGCATAACTCTTAACTGTAAGGGGGAAAGAAAGTCCTTGACTGGTGCCTAAGAGATGTGAAGAAGTAAAGGCAAGAGTAATTAGCATTACAAGCTCTAGACAGGGAACCAGAAAAAAGTCAGAACAGGGCAAAATTTCCAGTGTATCAGAGTACATTGGAACTTCTTGACAATGGTTTCCAAAAGAGTCCCTCTATTGGATTCCTCCTCATCTTTCTATTGTCTGCCAAGGCTGGACTTGAGAGTGATGGACTCAGGATTTGTTTTCAGGCACTTTGATAGCTGTGGGAGTGGCTAGAATCAGTGTAAGTTCCCTCACAAAGTCTTCTAGCTAGGGGGAGAAAACAAATTTAGCCATCAGTTTAGAAAAATAGTGGGTTGTCTCCCTTAGCTACAAGTGGGCACTACAGTATTGCAGATCAATATTTGAAGTCTTACATCTGAGCAGCACTTTATGATTAGAAACAAAATCACCAATGAGAAATAATTGTATATGGACTTAAGTCTAATGTCTGGGAAGTGTAATCCTTTGAACTCTTAAAGAAATATACTGATCACTTTAACCTTTGGTTATAATTTCCTTTGGGGTGTTTAAGACCATATAGTTGGCCCAAATAAACCAATTTACTTTTATTCTTAACATCATTTGGGGATCTATTCCTCAGGGGTCTCATGGGCTTGGGAGGAGCCCCTGGCTCCTTTAGTTTACCAGTTTCATCTATGTGAAGATAAGTCAAAGGTCCTCTTTGACCTGGCTGGTTTCACTTGGAAGCATGGAGGAAATGTTTCCTCTGAATTGACCCTCCTCTTTGTAGACTGGACAGTGGTTCAAGTCTATCTGGTAGGGGCTCCATAGCCTCCTTGAACAAGAGGACAGGTGACTCACTCCAGTTACAGGATATTTTGAGAGATGCTTCATAATCCCCTAGAACTTAGTTGACTTGGAGGGCAAGAAGCAAAAACTGTCCTTTAAGTCCCTCTGACCAGATTAGTATAGGCCTCAAAGTATGGCTGTTAAACATCCAAGAAGGTTAGTTCCACCAGTCTGATACTTTTAATTACCATGTGCTATGTAGATAAAGCTTGGGCAAAAACCAAACATTCTCAGATAAACCTTGACAATATATATATTTTGATCCTTGAACCAGTTGACTAAACTATGACCTTAGAAATTTTAAGATTATGTGGATATTATTTTGTCTCACCCTTTATATATCATAACAAACTTGCACAGACCTTCATCACTTGCTTAGGTTTTCTCCCTTTTTTTGTCTATTTGGGAAAATATCTCCATTCCCACATCCTTTTAACATCTTTTACATTCTCATCTTTTTAAATAATTATGAGACATAATAACTAACAAATAAATCTTCCATCTATTGTGAGAATTCTTTTCCTGGGGATTCTAAGCAATGTTTATCCCCTTCTAAGGTTCTAGTGTCAAACCAAAGTTTCATTAAAGTTTTCCTGGGGAATCAATGATACTGAGCTTACATACAGAATGACTGAGGGGTTGCTAAATTGTATGAGTGACCTGAGTCTATACACACCAGAAACCTTTACCCAGCATGGATCAAGCCTTCTCTTCCTAGCCTTCCCCAGATTATATATTTTAGTCTTCCCCAGAGCCAGGAGGCCATATGTGATTAGGGCCAAATTACACACAGTTGGCTGCGAAGAGTGATTGGATACTCCAGTGAGGGTCCAATGACCATGCCTTCCCTTCCTTTAAGGAAGGAGTACAACTGTCAACAAGTCCAGTTGTGACAATGTTTAGCAAGCAGGCACAGCTGAAGTTATGATGATGGTAATTATTTCACACAGAAGAGACTGCTGTACAGCATCATCTTATTAAAAGAACATGAAATTTAAAAGCATTTAGTACTAGGATCCACAAATGAGGGACAACATACACCTTTTGTTTTTCTGAGTCTGTGTTACTTTCCTTAATATAACAGTTTCTAGATCAATTCATTTAAAGGAAAATTTCATTATTTCATCTTTCTTTACTGCTGAATAGAACTCCATTGTGTTCTATACCACATTTTTGTTAACCACTGGTCAGTGGAGGGGCATTTAGATTGCTTCCATCTCTTAGCTATTGTGAAAAGAGCAGCAACAAACATGGTTGTACAAGTGTCTCTACATTAGGATGAGTCCTTTGGGTATATGGCAAGCAGTGGTATAATCAGGTCATATGGTAGGTTCACTTTTAGTTTTTTAAGCAATCTCCACACTATTTTCCATAGGGGTTGCACACATTTGCAATCCTATCAGCAGTGAATGACCTTCTTTTGCCACATTCTCACCAGCATTTGGTATCATTTGTTCTCTTGATCCTAGCCAGTCTGATTGGAGTAAGAGGAAACCTTAGGGTGGCTTTAATTTGCATTTCTCTAATTACTAATGATGTTTAACACTTTTTGAGATGTTTCTTAGCCATCTTTATTTCTTCCTTTGAGAACTCTCTTTTTAGATCTTTAGCCCATCTTTTACCTGGGTCATTTTCTTTCTCACTTCTTTGTTTTTTGAGTTATTTATATATTCTTGATGTTAAACCTCTGTTAGATGTGTCACTGCTGAAGATTTTCTCCCACTCTATGTATTTTATTTTCACTTTTTAAATTGTTTCTTTTGCTATACAGAAGCTTTTTAGTTTAATGAGGTCCCACTTGTTGATTGTTGACCTTAATTCCTGAGGAACTTCTGTCGGGTTTAGGAAATCCTTTCCTATACCTATATCTTGGAGGTTACTGCAAATATTTTCTTCTAATAGTTTCAGAGTTTCCAATGTCACCCTGAGGGCTTTGATCCATTTGGAGTTGACTTTTGTGCAAGGTGAAAGAAAAGGATCTAGTTTCATTCTTCTACAGGTGGAGATCCAGTTTTGGTGGCATCAATTGTTGAAGATGCTGTCTTTCCTTTATTGTGTGTTCTTGGCACCTTTGTCAAATATCAGGTGGCTGAAATTGCGTGTGCTCAGGTGTGGGTCTTCAATGATGTTCCAATGATGTATGTGCTCAGGGTTGCTTTGGCAATCCAGGGTCTTTTGTGCTTCCATATGAATTTAAGAATGTTTTTCTCTAATTCTGCGAAGTATGCCATGGGGATTTTGATTGGGATTGCATTGAATGTATACATTGCTTTGGTGGGATGGCCATTGTCACAATATTAATTCTTCCAATTCATGAGCATGGGAGATCCTTCCACTTCTAGGTGTCTTCCTCAATCTCTTTCTTTAAAGATTTAAAATTTTCATTGTAGAGATCTTTGGTGTATTTGGTCACGTTTATTCCAAGATATTTTATTTTATTTGCAGCTATTGTGAATGGGAACATTTCCCTGTATTCTTTCTCCAATTGCTTTTTATTGGTATATAGAAAGGCTACTGATTTTTGTAGACTGATTTTATAACCTGCCACTATACTTAAAGTCTTGATCTGGTAGAACTTTTGGGATTTCTTAGGTATAGTATCATATCTTTTGCAAAAAGGGATAGTTTGACCTCTTCTTTTCCAGTTAGTACTCCTTTAATCCCCTTTTCCTGTCTTATTGCTCTAGCAAGAATTTCAAGCACAGTTGACAAGTAGTGAAGATAGTGACAGCCTTGTCTGGTCCCTGATTTTAATGGGAATTCTTCCAATTGTTTTCTATTTAAAATGATGTTGGCTGTGGATTTGTTGTATATAGCTTTAATTATGTTGAGGAATGTTCCCATCAGTCCAATTCCCTTTAGAACTTTTATCATTAATGCATGCCAAATTTTGTCAAATGCCTTTTCTGCATCTATTGAGATGACAGTGCAGTTGTTGTCTTTGAGTCCATTTATATGACTGATGACATTTATTGACTTGTGTATATTGAACCATACCTGCATCTCTGGAGTAAAGCCTACTTGATCATGGTGAATGATCTTTTTGATGTACATGAGTGTGTGGTGTGCAAGTATTTTGTTGAGAATTTTTGCATCTATGTTCATTAAAGATATGGGTCTCTAGTTTTCTTTCTTGGTTGTGTCTTTACCCAGTTTGGGTATTAGAGTGATGCTGGCTTCATAGAAGGAATTTGGGAGTTCTCCATCTCTTTCTATCATTTTGAATAATTTAAGTAGTATTGGTTTGAGTTCTTCTTTAAATGTCTGGTAGAATTCTGCTGTAAATCTATCTGGGCCTTGGATTTTTTTAGTTGGGAGGCTTTGTATTACTGTTTCAACTTCCTTATATGTTATGGGTCTTTTTAAACTGTTGATCTCTTCTTGGTTTAACTTGGGTGGTTCCCATGATTTTAGATATCCATTCATTTCTTTTAGATTTTCAAATTCAGTAGAGTATAGGTTTCTATAAATAT
>NW_008329323.1:125293-129400 GCF_000622305.1 Nannospalax galili | reverse complement strand
CACAGGGTGAGGCAATTGGAGTACCCCTTCAGTGGGTCTATCTAAAAGACTCCCAAATTGCATAACTCTTGTGTCTAAGGGAAGAAGAAAGTCCTTGAATCATGAATAGGAGATGTGAAGGAAAAATAAATGGAAGAGTACTTAACATTACAAGTTCTAGGCAGGGAACTACAACAAAGTCAGAACAGGGCAATTTTCAAATGCTCATATGAGAGTCCATTGGAGTTTCTTGACAAGGGCTTCCAAAAGCATCCCTCTACTGGGTTCCTCCTCGTTTTTCTTTTGTCTTCCAAGGCTGTACTAGTTGGTTGGGAAGAGTGGCTGGATAATCAGGTAAAGGTCCAGTGACCCTGCTTGGAACTCCTTTAATGAATGAGCACAACCATCAGCAAGCTCAATTATGACTATGTTTAGTGATCAGGCTCAGCCAAAGTTGTGATGATGGTAGTTATTTCATGCAGAAGGGGCGATTTATAATATCTTATTAAAAGGATCTGGAATTTAAAAGAATTTGGTGCTAGGAGCCATATATGAGGGAGAACATACATCATTTGTTTTTCTGAGTCTGTGTGTTACTTCACTTAGTATAATAGTTTCTAGATCCATCCATTTCCCTGTCGGGAGCCGTAGGCCCCTACCCCAGGAAATAGCAAGACCTGATTCCTGGCAAAGCTGTTTTTCAGACATCAAGGCTGGCCTGGTTTGAGATTAACCAGATGACTATACTTGAAAGCCTCTCACAAACATGTTTACTTCAATGGATTTGTCCCTGCCAACTTCCCCCTCTCCTCACTATAAAAACTTTGTGTAGATGTTCATTAAATGAGACTTGATCAGAAAGCCTGTCTTGTCTCCATTCTTCGCATCTCTTGTCCCTTTCCATCCCCCTTCCTCCCTCCAGAAACCCACGCTGACTGTCTCGTGGGTCAGGACATCTGGCGCCCAGTGTGAGGGCTGGATACGGAGGATCCAGTGTGGGAAGAAGACGGCCCCCAAGGAACGCGTTCCACAACAATTCTTCACTCTGGACACGCCGCGGGAACCTGCCTCGGCTACAACCAGAAGTAAGTATCGGCGTCTGATTATGGGACAAGAATTAAGCAGGCATGAAATTTATGTTTGGCAATTGCACCTGCCTTATGGATGCGAGGAGTAAAGGTTAAAATAGAGGATTTATTTCGGTTCTTTGAATTTATTAAAGAAACCTGTCCTTGGTTCCCCCAAGAAGGAATAATAGATATTAAAGGATGGAAAAGAGTAAAGAATGCTTTAGAAGATTACTATAAGGTCTTTGGGCCCGAGAAAATTCCTGTTACAGCCTTTTCCTACTGGAACCTAATCAGGGAACTAATAGATTCAAATGAAACCTCTATGGAGGCTGCCTTAAAGCAAACTTCCGGCCTCTTACAGGGCCCCCCTTCCGGCCTCTTACAAGGGCCCCCTTCGGAGCCTCCCGGGGATAAAGTAACTTCCCCTAAGGAGATAGACCTTATCTCCCTTGAGAGTGACGAGGAAACGTCACCAGAGACATGTTCTAAGATTTCAAATCCTAAACATGTTAAATCAAAGCATAACTCTAAATCCAGCACTGATGTCACGACACCTCAGTCTGACACTGTGCCTACGGCACCTTCGGAGGTGCACTCTCTGGCTCCTCCTTACCCTCTCCCAACAGTTTTACCTGCCCTCGAGGGATTCCCCACTTCTCCCCTTGTCACCCAATTAAGAAATGAAGTGGCTTTGTTAAAAGAACAGCTAGCCCTAGAACGACACAAGCAAGAGCTGCTTGCAGGTCTTCAAGACCTGTCGGTTAAAAGTAAACATTCCCTGCAGGGTGCAGCTTCCCCCACCCTGCAGCGCTCTGTTTTTCCGGTCTTTGAAATCACACCAAGAGATGATGATGAGCCCACATGGTAACATCGCCCCTTTAAACTCTCAGAAATGAAAGAGTTAAAGACTGCTGTCACCCAGTATGGCCCCACAGCTCCCTACACCATCACTCTCTTAGAGGGACTGGCAGAGCAATGGTTAACTCCCTCAGACTGGCACACGCTTGCTAAGGCGCTTCTTTCAGGTGGAGATTATCTCCTGTGGCGATCCTGCTATTATGACAACTGTAAAGAAGCAGCTAAAAGAAACCTTAACACTGAGAATGATGCTTGGACCTTTAATATGCTAATGGGCAAGGGAGACTTTGATTCTAATAATACACAAATGAACTATCCTCCAGGCTTGTTCTCCCAGATTCAAACTGCAGCCATAAAGGCTTGGAAGCAACTTCCCGTTAAAGGTGAACCCAGCCTTTCCCTTACAGCAATTAAGCAAAGTCCAGGAGAGTCCTATTCTGATTTTGTGGACCGCTTAACTACAGCAGCCACAAGATTCTTTGGCACCTCTGAGAATGGCATGGAACTCTTTATTAAACAATTGACCTTTGAAAATGCAAATTCGGCCTGTCAGGCTGCAATCAGGCCTCAGAAAAATAAGACAGACCTTAATGGTTATATCAGACTTTGTTCAGAAATTGATTCTTCTTATCAGCAGGGTCGCGCCATAGAAATAGCTGTGGCAGCAGCACTTACAGACCATCCTAAAGTCTGCTTTAAATGCAAAAACCCTGGCCACTTCTCTAGAGACTGTAAATCCTCTGCTAGCCAAACAAGAAGGGCTGACAATTCTGATAGGCCCTCGGGACTCTGCCCTAAATGTAAGCGTGGAAAACATTGGGTTAAAGAATGTAGAGCTAAAACTGACTTTCAGGGTAATGCTTTGCCTCCCCGTCAGGGAAACGGGCAGAGGGGCCTCCCTCAGGCCCCGACACAAACAATTGGGGCAGTCAACTTTATCCCAGCAAGCGACAGCAATCCATTTCTGACCTCTGCAGAGCCACCCCAGGAAGCGCAGGACTGGACCTCAGTTCCTCCTCCCACACAGTACTAGCTCCAGAGATGGGAGTGCAAATAATAAAAACGGGTGTGTATGGCCCTTTGCCTCCAGACACCTGTGGTTTAATTTTGGGACGAGGTAGCTCAGCCCTTAAAGGCTTAAGCATTATACCTGGAGTGCTTGACTCTGATTATACAGGAGAAATTCAAATCTTAGTAAAAGCCAATGCTAATATTGTCTCCATATCACCAGGAGATAGGCTTGCACAACTGGTTCTGGTACCTTTAGTCGCTTGTTCAAATCCTACCAAAAAGAATTTTCGTGCAGCTCATAATTTTGGTTCTTCTGATGCTTATTGGGTTCAGGCCATCACCCACAAAAAGCCAACTTTAACATTATGGCTAGATGGAAAGAAATTTGAGGGACTCATTGATACTGGTGCAGATGTTACTATTATTGCTTCTCATGCTTGGCCATCTAGCTGGCCCACTATTGATACTGTAACTAATTTAACAGGAATAGGACAAAGTTTAAATCCAAAACAAAGCTCAAAAGTCCTCACCTGGAAGGACACTGCAGGTAATTCAGGTCGAATTAAGCCTTTTATTGTGCCTCATATGCCAGTTAATTTGTGGGGACGAGATCTTCTGTCTCAAATGAGAATAATGATGTGTAGCCCTAATGATACTGTTACTGCTCAAATGTTAGCTCAAAATTATTGCCCAGGAAAGGGGCTGGGAAAATTAGAGAATGGAATTACCTCCCCTATTCAACCCAAAGGAAAATTTGACAAATGCGGCTTGGGAAATTTTTAATTGCGACCATTGACAAGCCTGCACACTCAAACTTTGCGGATCCCATAACTTGGAAATCTAATGATCCTGTTTGGGTAGATCAATGGCCGCTTTCCCTAGAAAAATTAACTGCCGCTACGCAGTTGGTGCAGGAACAACTTAAATTAGGACATATAGAGGAGTCTCATTCACCCTGGAATACACCCATCTTTGTTATAAAAAAGAAATCTGGTAATTGGAGATTGTTACAAGATCTAAGAACAGTAAATACCACTATGGTACTTATGGGAGCTCTGCAGCCTGGGCTGCCCTCCCCGGTGGCCATTCCTTTACAGTATCTTAAAATTATTATAGACCTTAAAGACTGCTTTTTCGCTATCCCCTTATGTCCACAGGACCTTAAGCGCTTTGCTTTTAGCCTTCCTTC
>NW_008329323.1:116540-120926 GCF_000622305.1 Nannospalax galili | reverse complement strand
ATGTGAGTACTGGGAACTGAACCTGGGTCCTCTGTAAGAACAGTCAGTGCTCGTAACTGCTGAACGATCTCTCCAGCCCCCCCCTTTTTTTTTGTTTGTTTGAGACAATGTCTCCCTGTAGTTCCAGCTGGACTGGAACTCAGTATGTACACCAGGCTGGCCCTGAACTCACAGAGATCTTTATAATCTTGTGACTGGACAAGGGGCCACATGGAGAGAGATGATTTCCTCTAGTGACCATGAGTGCTTAATGGAGGTTCAGGTTTAAACTAGATTGGTCCCCCCCCCTTTTTTTTTGTTTGTTTGAGACAATGTCTCCCTGTAGTTCCAGCTGGACTGGAACTCAGTATGTACACCAGGCTGGCCCTGAACTCACAGAGATCTTTATAATCTTGTGACTGGACAAGGGGCCACATGGAGAGAGATGATTTCCTCTAGTGACCATGAGTGCTTAATGGAGGTTCAGGTTTAAACTAGATTGGTGGCCTAAATTGAGGAGGTTGGAGAATATGAGCTATAGATATTGAGCTGAAGCAGTAGGAGACAAGAAAGCAAAGAATGCAAGGAGGAGTATTACTTTTTGGAACTGAAGGAGATTGTAGCAATCATAGCATGAAAGAGATTTTCAAGGTTTTTTCAGACCCAGTATTCTTAAGAATGTATTTGGCTGTATTGGTTAAGTTTTTGATGTCTCCCCAGTTGGAGGGTTGGAGGTTGACGTTGTTGATAATATTCACATCATCTCTTGTTGCAGGTCATCCCAAGGAGTCAGAGCTATCCAAATGTGGCTGGAATTCATGAGAAGGTCTCTGTTTTGTTTTCAGGTTATTGTCTTCCAGTGCTATAGATCATGGTAGAGTTTTACCAGTCATGCTAGAGTCCAGATAAGGCCTGTAGGATAAAGCACACATGCATAGTCTCAGCTCCAACTGGTGAGAAGAATGGGATCCAGACATTGGTTAGGTCCTTGAGGGAGTTTATAGAAAACCATGGGTTTGGGTAAAATTTTTTGTTTCTAATGATGCTTCTCCACAGGTATTGTGGGGAAATTTGAGAAGAACAATTTAAAAATTTTTGCTTTAGCAAGTTGATCCTGAGCAGTTAATCCCTTATTCCCCCCTTTTGCTTATGTATTTGATTTTTGAGTAATAAATGAACTCATTCAATTATGACTTGTCCTTGGAGGTTATAGGAAATGTCATAAGAGACATGAATTTCCAAAATTTGGAAAAAAAGACATAAACATTTTAGATACATAAGTGGAACCATTGTCCTTTTTGCTTTATTTTCAGACCCCCATTTCAGAGAAAGCACTTTATAAGTGTCTACAATCAACTGTAGCAGCTTCATGTGTTTGATCAGTAGAAAGACAATGCTTGAAAAAGTATCAGCACAAATATCAACAAGTTTATAGTGACCAACATAATTTATGTGAGTTATATTTATTTGCCAAATTACATTAGGATGAAAGCTGCAGGGGGTTGACTCCTCTTGGGATAGTGGTGCACAACAATTGGCAGTCAGGACAGGATTGGATAATTTCTTTGCTCGTTTCTGTGATAATTGGCATAATTTTTTAAAGCTTTAGTTCCTTGATGAAAGAAAAAAAAATGAAAAGAAGCTGCCTGTTGAAAAAAGACATAACTAGGCAGTCAGCATGATTATTTCCTTCTGTGAGGGAGACAGGTCATTTTGTGAGATGGAATGTGTTGAATAAAAGTGAGATGAGTTCACTTATGAAGGAGGCTTTGAATAAAGGAGTCTGAGGAGTTAACCAAGGTCGCTTGAAATGATAGTGGGATGGCTTGAGCCACATAGTCAGAGTCAGTTAGTAAACTGAAGGGTTGATTGAGGAATTGTTTGAAAGCAGAAATAGCAGCTAAAAGTTTTGCCTAATGGTGGTGGTAGTTGCTCTGGAGGTTACAAGAGAGTGTCATATTGCAGCACCATCACAGTGCTTTGCCGGGTTTGTTGGCTCCATCTGAAAAAACTGCTAGTACATTAGAAGTAGAATGTGTACTTTTGGGAGAAAAGACTTGTATAGGAAGAAATGCAATTCCACTTAAAGTCTTTATAAGAGGGAGTTGAAAGGAAATTTGTCAGAAAAAAACTCAGCCAAAGTTATCTGCCATTCTTCTAATTGGCATAATTTTTTAAAGCTTTAGTTCCTTGATGAAAGAAAAAAAAATGAAAAGAAGCTGCCTGTTGAAAAAAGACATAACTAGGCAGTCAGCATGATTATTTCCTTCTGTGAGGGAGACAGGTCATTTTGTGAGATGGAATGTGTTGAATAAAAGTGAGATGAGTTCACTTATGAAGGAGGCTTTGAATAAAGGAGTCTGAGGAGTTAACCAAGGTCGCTTGAAATGATAGTGGGATGGCTTGAGCCACATAGTCAGAGTCAGTTAGTAAACTGAAGGGTTGATTGAGGAATTGTTTGAAAGCAGAAATAGCAGCTAAAAGTTTTGCCTAATGGTGGTGGTAGTTGCTCTGGAGGTTACAAGAGAGTGTCATATTGCAGCACCATCACAGTGCTTTGCCGGGTTTGTTGGCTCCATCTGAAAAAACTGCTAGTACATTAGAAGTAGAATGTGTACTTTTGGGAGAAAAGACTTGTATAGGAAGAAATGCAATTCCACTTAAAGTCTTTATAAGAGGGAGTTGAAAGGAAATTTGTCAGAAAAAAACTCAGCCAAAGTTATCTGCCATTCTTCTGAGATTTGTAAACGAAAGTCAAAGTTATCTTCAGATATGGAAAGGTAAATAACATTGGGATTTTGTCCAGTAAGTTGGATTGTTCTGGTTAAGCCCAGTTGAATTCTTGGTTGATTTGGGGTAATTTTTTGTTTAGGTGTATTGGGAAGAAATAATCATTCTAAAATTTATAACACGGGAGTTAACTGTCCAGTGGCTGCTATAAGGGTAGGGGGAGTATTAAAAATAAATAAACAGAAAGAAAATTCTAAGTCTCTATGAGAAAGTTGTCATTATTCTGAAGTTCAAGCTTCTAGCTGCAAGTGCTACATAGAGTGTGAGGTGCATGTATGCCAGTGTCTCCTTGGTGAGGCAAAAAAATGAGAGAAAGCCACTGGAGAGTCCCAGAGAATCGATAGGTGAAGCCAATTGTTAATACCTTAAAGCTATTGAAGAGAATTTAATATTAACTTTTTTGGAACAGACAATTATAATCTATGGGGTTTAATGAAGAGATTAGTGACAATATATCCAAGAGAGTCATATGGAACTTTGAGCTAAATTTTGTCTGGGCAAGCTGTAATGAAAGTTTTGTAATGAAGCTTATAAATCTTTCAAAACAGATTTTTATCTTTCTTAAAAGAGGCTAAAAAGATACCACTCATATAATGAAATATATAAGTATTAGAAAAGTTTTGTGTAATAGGATGTGTTTACCTTATTTATCCACCATTGACAGAAGGTTATCCACCATTGACAGAAGGTAGGGCTATTGATCATATTTTGAGGGAGAGCTTTCCACTGAAAATGAGACATAGGCACCTGATTATTGAGGATACATATAGGAAAGAACAAATCTTTATCATCAGGGTATAAAGGGAAAATAAAAGGCAATCTTATAAATCACTAACAAGAACCATAGTTTTGAGGGATTATGGTAGAAGGAAGTCTATGTTGGAGTGCTCTGAAAGGATGGAGATGAGCACAGAGACTATGTAAAAGCCTCCACTTACCATATTTTTCTTCTTGAAATATAGAATATACGAGTATTCCAGGTACTAAAGGATGGTTTTATATGATTGGCCTGGAGTTATTGTACCATTAACTTATGGGACAATTAACTTTAAGTTTGTCTCCTTTAATTGGCCAGTGATCTATATAAACAGGAAGACCATCTATCTAAGAAAGTTTAGGTAGATGTTTTTCAGTGACTCCCAGGAAAAAGGATATTCAGGCGTTGGAATGTCACAACACCATAGAGAAAGGAGGTTTCTACCCCAAAGAGAAAAAGGTAAAGGTAAAATATAGGGTTGAAAAATGATGGTTTAGCTTTGAAAATTTGCAAATAAGGTTTTGGCATTTCAAAGGGGATTACTTTTACCACTAATCCCTTGAATATCTAAAGCTGGAGATTGAATGTGCCACTTAGAGGGTCACTCTGTGAGGGATCTTTTTTATTTTATTATTTTTATTTTTTTTATTTTTTATTTTTTAATTAAAAGAAGCATTTCATTACAACAGCATTAACCTATTCAATAACATTTTTCTGAGCTAGGGTACATCTCTTTCAAAATTGGCTGTACATTTCTAGGTTTACAGATGAATTATTACCCTTATATAATCTTTTACTCATTATAAACTCTATAAGACATAAAATTAAATGAGGTTCCAACGTTTAAAAAAGATCTCCAC
>NW_008329323.1:115014-115466 GCF_000622305.1 Nannospalax galili | reverse complement strand
TAATTTGTCAGTAGATTGTAGGAATAATATGGTTCCCTCTGGTTTTTGTGACTAGCTAGGCATTGTTTTTCTCTTGTATCATCTCACCCCTCTATCATGGTTATCCCACTTCCCCCCTTTGCACTTCCCCCCCTTTCTTCCTTACTAATACCCTTGCTCCTATCATCCTACCTCTGTTGAACTGCTTCTTTCTCCTTATCCCCTAGGTTTCTCGTATACCCTTTCCTCCCCCCTCCCTTAATCTAACCCATTTTTTATCCATATCTCCCTTATTAAGGCCTGTTACCTACTATTCTTCTTCAGGTTATTTCTTTTCCTTTACCTCACTGTTTCCTCACCCTTGTCCTGGTTCCTGCAGTTATGTGTGTTTGGATACTTATTTATCAGAGTCTGATCCTAGGATCCACATATGAGGGAGAACATATGTCGATTTTTTTTCTGAGATTGTGTTA
>NW_008329323.1:109255-111528 GCF_000622305.1 Nannospalax galili | reverse complement strand
TCCCTATCTTCCTTCAGCTCTATGATTACCTTGTTTGTGTGTTCTTTAAATTCAGTGAATTCTTTTATCATATTCATCATTGTTCTTTTGAGATCCATGTCCTGCATTGTCTCTAGAGGATTCTCATTGTGCTCCTCTAGAGGATTACTGGTATTTGGTGGGGATATGTTATTTTGGTTTTTCATGTTATTATTTTTTCTCTGTGATTTTGACATGTGAATTTCTTTTGTAGTTTCTGACTCTTGTGTGATACTCGGGCCTTCAAGTTTAGTTCTGCTTCTTTTATTTTTGAGCTTTATGTGTCTTTGTGGTTTACTTTTTGGGTATGAAGAGCTGGTTCGTCTAAGCTTCTGGTTCTCTCTTTTGATTTTATATTGTCGAAGCCGGATTGACTTTGTCTTCAGGAGTTCCGCAGTGGCCCAATTCCAATGTGGATCAGAAGTTTTCAGCCTTTCTCCTTAGGTCTGGAATCTTCTAAGAATGCTCTTGGCCTCAGGAACTTGGGTGGCACTGACCTGAGACCCTTGCCGTGGCTGCGGAGGCTGGTGGGTGTTGCAGGACCAGGGAAGTAGAGGGAGATGAGGGCAGGGCCAGGACCAGAAGCGGTGCTCCTGGAGCCCAAGAAAAGGACTTAGTTGCTCTGGGTGAGAAGGATCAGGAAGCAGTATTGGTTCCCCAGGTGTCTGGGGCCCCAAGCCTAGGAATGGCGCAGGGCCCAAACTAGGAGTATAGAGTGGTGGGGGGGATGGAAGGGTGAATGTGGCTTAGGGAGTCCCGGTTTGGCGGGCTGCGCTATAGACTTACCCCAAGAGGCCTGAGGATAGGAGAGTTAGCCGGTGGTGCAGGCCCAGGGAAGCAGAGAGGGGTGAGTGCGGGGCCAGGACCAGAAGCGGTGCTCCTGGAGCCCACGAAAGGGACTGAGTTGGTCTGGGTGAGAAGGATCAGGAAGCAGTATTGGTTCCCCAGGTGTCTGGGGCCCCAAGACTAGGAATGGCGCAGGGCTCAAACTAGGAGTGTAGAACAGTGGGAGGGATGGAAGGGTGAATATGCCTTAGGGAGCCCCGGTGCGAGAGTTGCACTATAGACTTCGGGATCTTTTTTTAATTTTCCTTGTTACATCTAATTTGTATCTTCAATTAAAGATAAATTTAATCTTATATTGTTTTTAGTATTGACCAGCAAATCTTTTATTGTCTTATGATTAGGGAGAGAGCTGAGTGGAATGCAGGAGTATTGGGAATGTAGGAAAGGCCAGTTGTATCATTGTGCTGCCCAATGGCATTATCCTGCCACCTCCAAAAATTGGATTAATTTCTTTATCAAATTTAGATCAGTATTGATTTTCCCAGTGAAAACCTTTTACATTTTCTGACATATTTTAGAGAGGAGTTTATTAAATAGAAATTTGTTTGGAAATTTTTGGAAACAGCCTACTATTCCACACTTGAAGCACGTAGGAGGCCACAGGGGCTGCTGCCAGAATTTGAGATTTATGTTCCTTAATGCCAACATTTTTGCATCCTTTTATCATATCAGTGGCAGTGTGAAAAGGAGTAGCAACTATGGAATGAAGCTTTTCCAGTTAGAATTTGCATTCTCATAAGACAATGAACGAGATAAGGTGTCAGCAGCTTCTTTATTGTCTATTTGTCATCCAGTAGTTTGTTATATACAATCAACAAAGTCCATAAAGGGATCTGTAGGTTTTTGTCTGATGGTGGAAAAGGATCCTGAGTAGGTACTAAGATCAGGGGCTTTATTCCAAATCCTTGAAGTGGCTCAACTGGTCTGTCCATTAACCACTTGAGGTGCCACTGATTTAAGACTTTCTTGTCTGTTTAATTTATCATAAGCAGCATTCCTCATCCATTCCTGGAGCAACAGACTATATTGAGCAGTGGCAAGAACTATTTTCATAAGGGCTTGCCAATCAGAAGGTACCATTTCATATGTATTTACAGTAATATCTATTATTCCTTAAGTAAAATGACTTTGAATCTCATTCTCTGTAACACTTTTTTATTTTGTTTTTTATTATTTATTATATATATGAATGTATTGCCGGCATGTATATAAGTGCACCAGGTTCTATAATGCCCATGGAGACCAGAGGGGGTGTCAGATCTTCTGGAACTGGAGTTGACAGTTGTTAGCTGCCATGTGGGTGCTGGGAACCAAACCTGGGTCCTCGGCAAGAGTAGCCAGGGCTTTTGACCACTGAGCCATCTCTCCCCCCCCGACCCTTTTTTTTTTTATATATAGAGACTCCTTGT
>NW_008329323.1:104351-109117 GCF_000622305.1 Nannospalax galili | reverse complement strand
GCCCAGCCCACTGTGGGTGGTGCCACCCCTGGGCAGGTGGGCCTGTGTTGCATAAGAAAGCAGGCTGAGCAGGAGCCGAGGAAGCAAGCCTGTAAGCAGCGTTCCTCCATGGCCTGTGCTCCAGCTCCTGCCTCCAAGTTCCTGCCCTGAGTTCCTACCTTGGGCTCCCTGATGAACTGCGTGCTACCTGGGAGATGTAAGACAAATAAACCCTTTCCTCCCCTAGTTGGTACTGGTCAGAGTGTTTTGTCACAGCAATGAAGAACAAACTAAGACAGGCCTCAAACTTGCTATGTAGAACAGGCTGGCCTTAATTTCACAGAGATCAACCTGCCTCTAACATCCCATGTACTGAGATTTAAAGGTGTGTCTTATCAAACCTGTTGTAACACCTTTTTTTTTTTGCAATCTCTATATATGAAGAATTGGAGCCCTTCATGGGCAGGATTTTGTCTTAACTTCTCTAATGTCAGGGACTGTGGAAAAAATTCTCCTGTTGAGATACCTCATTAGCACATTTCTGGAAATCACTTTGTGGGCATGAACTGTTTATTATGTTGTGAATTGTCAGAGAATTAAGTAGGTGAGTGAGGTTCAACAGGAGGTGGTTTCTCAGAGTTCCCTGTTTTTTTCTTGATAAGGCTGTATACCTGCCTAACTTGATTTCAGAGTCAAATGTTTCAATTTAACTGTCCTAAATAGTAATGTAATCAGTCTTTCCAAAGATCAGATCTGAATCAAGTGTCCCATGATTGGGATAGCAGGGACAATATTTCTGAATCACATTTAAAAGTTCATAAATTTGCTTTGATGCTGCTTTAGCTCCATCTCCTTTAGGTAAAGTCTTTAATTGTCATACATGAATACAAGATTCAGGAGACAAAGCCTTCCCCATAATGAAAGCAGAGAGGTGAAAGTAAACAGAAATAAAAAAGCAGATTTGGGTTGGCAAAGAAGTAAATGAAAGCAGAAAGTGAATAAAGAAATAGTAAGATACCAGTGCATGCTATCAAGAAAACCTTGTATTCGTTGTCATTTGAATTATACTTGTATATGACTGGGAACATCTTATAATTCACTTTTTCCTTTGGATGTCTCCAGGTGCCAATCTGTGAGTTAGGAGTAGAGAGTTTCTTCCTCACGTGGGCACTACAATGTGGTGGAGAGAAGCTACATTAGAATGGTGAACATTCTGAACAAAGACAGAATGGCTCTCAGCATTCACTAAAACCAGGAGTGGGACCAGTCTCTTCTGAGAACTTGTTCCTTCATATTTCTGTCAGACTATTTTCTCAAACAAAGGAGTTTCTATTTATTGAAACAGTATATCTAGAATAACATAGGAAAGAAATGAGAAACCTGTCTTATCAGGAGATTTTTTTCCCTTTCTGACCAATGCCTACTGACCCAGAACAGCATCACAACCACAAACAGCTGCTATCAATCCAATCCCACCTGTCTGTAGGATTTACAGTTGGTAGCACTGTTGCTAACTTTTCTCCCCCAGCAGCTTGTATAGCACCATCTGATACTATGAGAGCTAGCCATCAGGTAGGAGGCTACAAGATCAGTACCACCTTAATTTCTCCAAGTCCTGTGATCAAAATATATTCTGTCTCCAGCAATAGGGTCTTACCCTCAATTTCTGGCAGGCAATCAAAAGCAATGACAATGGCCTGTATTGTTGTTGTTACAATTTATTTTTATTTTTAATTATGTGTATACGTTCTAGTTTGTTTCTCCATTGCTGTGACAAAATACTCTGACCAATACCAACTTGGAGAGGAAAGGGTTTATTCAGCTTACATCTCCCAGGTCACAGCTCACCAGGGAGCTCAAGGGAGGAACTCAGGGGAGGAGCCTGGAGGCAGGAGCTGGAGCACAGGCCATGGAGGAACACTGCTTACTGGCTTGCTCCCCTGGCCCCTGTTCAGCCTGCTTTCTTATGCAACACAGACCCACCTTCCCAAGGGTGGCACCACCCACAGTGGGCTGGGCCCTCCCACATCACTCAACAATCAAGAAGATGCCCCACAGACATGGCCACAGACCAGTCCTATGGAGACAATTCCCCAATTGAGGCTTCCTCAACCCAGGTGTGTCAAGTTGACACTAAAGTTATCCAGCACAGTATATGTGTGTCTGTGTGTGTACACATGTGAGTGCAGATACCTGAGAAGTCTAGAAAAGGGCTTCAGACTCCCTGACGTGAGAATTACAGGTGGTGGTGAGTCACCTGATGTGCATGCTGGGAACTGAACTTGGGTCCTCTGAAAGAGCAGTACACACTCTTAACCACTGAACCATGTTTCCAGCCTCAAGGCTTGTATTGTATTGTTCTGTATCTCTTGCCTCCCAAAAAGAGATATACCTTGTTTGACACTGGACTTTATGTTTGATAGTCTATGGCTTTGGAAGGATAATGCTCCCCCCCATGTGGGATAACTACCTGACATTATATGTATATATAACTATATATAATTATATATGAAATTATGTATAATTATTGATATGCTTACATATGCATTTTAAAGAAAACTTACAAAATAGTATGTTTCCCTGTAATTTTTTCAACTTCTCTTAATGATAATTCTCCTGCTTTCTCCTCCTATCTCCTTCCCCATTAAGTCTCTGCTATCCTGTTTTTTTCCCTTTCTCCTTTCAGAGAAACTTTGTTCTTCTATCTCACTCTCTAGCTCTCCCCCCTCCTTACCTTCAATGATCCCTTTCTATTTTCCTATTCACAGTTATTACAGGTTATACACTCAAACCTTAAAATTTGGAGCTAGGATACACAGTTAAGAGAGAAAATGTGCTTGTCTGTTTTTCTGGGTCTGGGATACCTCACTCAGTATATTTTCTAGTTTGAAATTTACCTACAAATTTCATGATTTTTTTTCTGTAGAGCTGAATAGAAGTCCATCATGTATATTTATCACATTTTCATTATCCATTCATCAGGTGAAGGACATTTAAGTTATTTCCATTTCCTGGTTATTGTGAATGAACATAGCTGAGTAAGCATCTCTGCAGTAGGCTACAGGATATTTTGGTTATATGTCCAGATTTAAGTTCCATGCTTACAGCCACCTGACTTTTTACAAAGGGGTCAAATACACACATTGGAGGAAACAACATGTTTAACAAATGGTGCTGGTCAAACTGGATAGCAACATGTAGAAGAGTCAAAAGAGATCCCAATCTCTCACCATGCACAAAACTCAACTCCAAATGGATCAAGGACTTCAATGTAAGAACTGATCCCCTGAATTTGATAGAGGAGTAAAGGGAGATTGACAAAGCAAGCAAACAAACAGACAAAAAACTTCCCAATAATGGACGTTATTGGAGTGTTGCTAGCTCCTGTTTCAAAATATGGTCTGGAACATAACACCCCCATACCTGCCATTTTCCCCATTCATTTCTGCATACTAAAGGTACTTAAGCCATGAACATGGTTTAGTCCATGTGGCTACCCCTGAACTGCATCAGCATGCTATCCACCCCTTACTGACTTCAATAAAGGTCAGTCAGGATTGTCAAGGTTGGTGTTTTCTACCTGAAGCTCTTGCAACTCCTTTCATATAGTGCTGAAACTCTGGAGGATCTTTTGAACAAGATTCTCTCTCTAATACCTCTTCTCTCCTTTCTTTTTCCTACGTTGGACTTCAGTCACCCCATGAGCCTACTTCAGCTAAATGAGAACCAGTGCATGACCCGGAGACCTCATCCCATGTGGTACTATGGCTTCTCACAGCCTTATTTCCATGTAGGCACAGAAGGCCTGAAGGTCATATTGGTTGACTCAAGGAACTGGTAAGGGAAATATCCAAACCTTCTTGTTGATTTTTTTTTCTTTCTTTCTCTCTACCACTGACATCCAATCCAGAGGCCTTTTGCCATTTGTTACAAATCACATCCAACATTTTTTCTGACCTGGATGACAATGAAGGTAAGGATTTGGACATGTTCAGAAGTGCCCTGAATGTCTCCTTACTGGACTCTGGGGTTCTTGTTTTTTCCATTTGGTGCCTTAGAGCCAAGTATGCCCAATCTTTGCATCAAACCCCTTTTTTGTTTCTCTGGCCTTCACCTGACACCAGGGATACCCTTGTTACCATGGATTCAGCCCTCTCTCTACTTTCACTGCCTTTAAATTTTTTTTAATTTATTTCCTTTATCCTGGTTCCTGTAGTTATGTCTGGTTGCATACTTATTTATCAGAGTCTGGTTCTAGGATCCACATATGAGGAAGAACATATGTCGATATTTTTTTTTCTGAGTCTGTGTTACTTCACTTAGTATAAGTTTCTAGTTCCATCCATTTATCTGCAAATTTCATGATTTCATTCTTTTTTACTACTGAATAGAACTCCATTGTATAAATTCATCACATTTTCATTATCCATTCATCAGTTGAGGGGCACTTAGGTTGCTTCCACTGCTTAGCTATTGTGAAAAGAACAGCAACAAACATGGTTGTACAAGGTTGCAATAGCATGAGCCCTTTGGGTATATGCCAAGGAGCTGTCATATGGTAGGTTCAGTGTCGGTTTTTTAAGAATTCACCCCTCTGCTTTCCATAGGGGTTGCACAAATTTGCAATCCCACCAGCAGTGGATGAGTGTTCCCCTTTCTCCACATCCTCATCAGCATTTGCTATCATTTGTTCTCTTGATGCTAGCCAGTCTGACTGGGGTAAGATGAAGTGTTAAGGTGGCTTTAATTTGTATTTCCCTAATTACTAACAATGTTGAATAGTTTTT
>NW_008329323.1:87928-103747 GCF_000622305.1 Nannospalax galili | reverse complement strand
ATTAAAAATACCAGACTGGTGGAACTAACCTTCTTGGGTATTTAACAGACACGCTTTGAGGTCTATAATAATTTGGTCAGAGGGACATAAAGGACAGTTTTTTCTCCTTGCCCTCCTAGGTCGACTAATTCCAGGGGACTATGAGCATCTCTCAAAATGTCCTACAATGGTGGTGGGTTACCTGTCCTCTTGATCAAGGAGGCCGAGAAGACCCCATCAGATAGACTTGAACCAGTGCCCAGTCTACAAAGAGGAGGGTCAACACAGAGGAATCATTTCATTCATTCTTCCAAGTGAAGCCAGCCATGGTCAAGCAGGACCTTTGACTTATCTTCAAATAGACGGAACTAGTAAAAGAAAGGAGCCAGGGGCTCCTCCCAACCAACCATGGTCGAGCAGGACCTTTGACTTATCTTCACATAGGTACAACTGGTAAAAGAAAGGAGCCAGGTGTTCCTCCCAAGCCCATGTGACCCCTGAGGAACAGATCCTTACATGGCCTTTAGAGTAAAAATAAATCTGTTTATCTGGACCAACTGTGTGGCCTTAAACACCAAAAAGGAAAGTATAATCAAAGATTAAAGGGGCCAATATAATTTCATGAGAGACCATATGTATAGCTAAAGGCTACATAGCAAGCAACAATACCAGACAGGTGATATCTCCTTCTGAGTTGTTGGCCAGGGTGGCCAAAGGGATTCGCAGATAGTAACCCAGCAGAGAACTGAGAAATTGAACAGCAGACCCCAATCAAGGAATATTGACAACTGAATACCGCTAGATGAAGAACAGCTGACCTTCCTAAAACACAGACCTCTAGATAGGCTGACTAGATTCACCAGAAGGACAAGCAGTGGGGAATGGCTGGGAGTACCGACAGCACAGCAGACAGTAGGAGGGATATCAAAGTATAAGGGCTCTAGTGGGGGGGAGGAAGGCTATGGGAGGGTGCTACCTGGGAAGCGGGTCTATAAAATTTTTTTTTTCAAAACATAAAAATTTGCTCCTTAATAACTAGTAGATGTGAAAAACATTACCATTGAAATCTACCTGATGATTTTATATCCATGCTCAGATGCTAAGGAGCTCAGAAAGTAACTGACTGTGACTAGTAATAATCAGATATGTAGAGATTAGAAATGCATATGCATCTTAGACTCAGTTGTATTAAAAATGAATTTTTCTTTATGAAACTTTGTATTTTAATAATAAAATGGAGATCTTTTTCAAAGTTTAAAACCTCATTTAATTTTATGTCTTATAGGGTTTATACGGAGTACAATATTGTATAACTGCATTAATTCAACTGTAAACCTAATAATTTACAACCAATTTTGAAAGAGAAACATCTTAGCTCTGGACAAAATTTAAAAATCAAATAAATTTTTAAAAATTAAAAAAATAATAATTCTTCAAAGCATAAAAATTTGCTCCTTAAAAATTGGTAGATGTGCAAAATATTACCATTGAAATCTACCTGATGACTTTATATCCATTGTCAGATGCCAAGGAGCTCAGAAATTAACTGATTGTCACTAGTAGTAATCAGATATATAGAGATTAGAAACGCATGTGCAAACATCTTAATGTCAATTACATTGAAAATGAATTTTTCTGTATGAAACTGTGTATTTTAATAATGAAATGGAGATCTTTTTTAAAGGTTAAAACCTCATTTAATTTTATGTCTTATAGGGTTTATACTGAATAAAATATTGTATAACTGTAACAATTCAACTGTAAACCTAAAAATGTACAGCCAATTTTGAAAAAGATGCATCTTAGCTCAGAAAATTGTTATTGAATATGTCAATGCTGTTGTAATGAAATGCTTCTTCTAAGTATGTGGTTATTAAATAAACTGAAAAAATTTTTTATTTATTGTTTTTATTTTATGTGTATAAGTGTATTGCCTGCATATATGTAAGTGCACCCATGTAGTGCAATGCCCACAGAAGAGGGCATTGGATCCCCTGGAACTGGATCCAGAGTTAACAACGGTTTTTAGCAGCCATGTGGGTACTGGGAATCTAATGCAGGTCCTCTGTAAGAGCAGCAAGTGCTCTTAACTGCTGAGCCATCTCTCCAGCCCCCTTTCATTGCTTTCTATGGGGTCCCAACCATCAATCCCCAAATACAGCCCATTGGCCTGTCTCAAAAAATAATCTCTCACAACTTGACCTTATTGGACTAAAACATAAGCATTTGATCCAATTAGGCACCCAAATTTGGCCTAAATACCAACTCAATAACAGAAATATGTGGCTTGAATTTGGAACGTTCAATTCATCATTTTATACTACTTAGATAGCATCCTCCAAAAAATGACAAATGGTCTGATGTCCGTTATATCCAAGCATTTTTCTGCCTTCACTCCTGATTCTCTCTCTGTTCTTCCCTCTCTGAATACAAACTACTTTTACAAGATCTTCCCCCAACTGTGCCTCTTGTCCCCCAAGTTCCTCCTCTTACCTGGACCCCTCACACAAACCTCCTCCATATGGACCATCCCGACCCCAATCTCCTGCCCTTAATTCCACTCCAACCTTCCCTCACACCCCCATCTCCAGTCCCCTTCTCTAAATATTTCATCTTCCAACTCCCCCTTAACAAATATTTTTAATATAAAAATGTAGCTAAAAGTAAGTTCCTCTCAATGAGGAGTATTTATTTACTAGCTCTAAACTGGCTTATTTTGCATGCTTAAGTAGAAGTCCTATTAAAAACATAACAAATGGACAGTCTGCTTTAATTGAAATATAAAATCATGTGAAAAAGCAAAATAAATCACAAATTGGCAATTTACAATAAGAATTCTTTTTTTTTTTTTTTTTTTTTTTTGTCTTTTTTGAGACAGGGTCTCTTGTAACCCCAGCTGTTCTGGAACTCACTATGTAGACCAGGCTGATCTTGAACTCACAAAGATCTGCCTGCTTCTGCCTCCAAAGTGCTGGGATTAAAGGCATGTGCCGCCACGCCTGGCCAAGAATTCTTTATAAAAAAAAAAATAACTACATGAGAGTTAAAGGGGATATTAAAATTAAGAAATTTAAAAATTATTAGAGGTTATCAAGCTGGGCGTGGTGGTGCATACTTTTGATCCCAGCACTTGGGAGGCAGAGGCAGGCGGATCTGTGAGTTCAAGGCCAGCCAGGTCTACATAGTGAGTTTCAGGCCAGCTGGGGCTGCCAGGAGACCCTGTTTCAAAAAATAATTTACTAGAGGTTATATCAGAACTAAAGATAAATTCTGAGACTAGTTCTCCTCTTCTTATCTCTTTCTTACCTTGCCCTTCATTCTTTGTCTTCTAACAGAATACAGTTCTATATGCCTGTTTTACTAAAGGCTCTCAGCATGTTCCAGTGTTGTAAAACAGCCTTTGATCCCCTTGTTCTTCATTGAAAATCATGAGTGGGATTCTTTTTTCTTCCTTTCTCCATTCTGGGCATTCCCTCTTAAAGTGTCCCATGTTTCCATGCTTGAAACATTTATTTTTCTCTCTTTCCTCTCTTTAACCTCCCTCACCTGTTTGAGTTCTGACTCCTTGGTATCCTACACTGAGGAAGGTTGGGCCCTTGGGTCTCCTTGTGCTTGGGGCATTTACCCCAGGGTAGAAAGCACGTTTTAGCTTTCTGTTTCTGTGTCTCTTCATCTCTCTTTACACACACTTGCTGAACTTCTTTAAGTAATTCTTCCAGTGGTTTGTCTTTCCAGTTCTCTACCTTTTGAAGTTTCTTAGAAATGTCATTAGTGACAAAATGGAGCTTCAGCATTCCTTGGTCTAGGGATCTATGTATTTAGTCCAGAATATTTTCATATCTGGTCTCTTAGTCTATCTGAGAATTCAGCTAGGTCTTCATCTCTTACTTGTTGGATATTAAAGCTTTATTGGTATTTTGAGGTAGAGGAATGGACTCTTTTATCTCTCTTAGACTTAGCTTTCTCATCTCTGTATGGGCCTTATTATTGTCGTCCCATCAGTGGTCCTGACTGCAGTATTTAGTCTCTGGTGGAAGGAACCCTAGACCTTCTAAATGGTGTAGCCTCCAAATTTAGTGTGAGGCCTTCCTAATCATCATTCTTTCTTTTCTTGAGAATACACAGTGCTCCAGATAAACATTCAGTTGGTCCAGGTGTAAAGCAGGTGCCCTAAGAACTGGTCTAAAGTGGTCTGCAACCCCAAAGGGGTCCTCTAAGAGAAGTTTCAGTTTATTTCATATTTTCTAACTTCGGAAATTGAAAGAGGAGCATTCACAAATCCAATTCCTCCCCCCACCCCAGGGAACTTCTCTAAGTGGGTACATCAGTTGGAGAGGGGTGTCAAGTTGTTGGGATCATGTTTCTTTAAGGAGTTGGCTTGGGAGAGTCTCAGTGTCTCTTTTACATTGTTCAGTCTCTCTTTGAAGTTGAGTGAGGGATGGATATTTAATTCAAGTACTAACAATCATTTGGGTCTGACCCAGGAGCTGAGTTGACAGGGTTTCAGATGACTGAAGAAGAGAAGAGGAAGGGGCAGCAGCTGCAGTGCCAGGTGGATCTAAGGGGTCAGGAACCTGGTCTGGGTATATGGTGGGGGTCAGCAAGACAGTGAGCCCCATTTATATTGTTCTTTTTAAGGGAATAAAGTTATAGGACCTTCATCCAGCAGAGGGCATAATCAATCTCCTTTTGAGATGCAGGGTGTTTTGAATTCACATGTTCCCAATTCAAAGCTGGAAAACCCAATCCTCATCTAGCCAATTGGGGCCAAATTGATAAGAGTTTTAGGATTAGCTACTAGGTCCAAATGAACTAGCAGCATTTTTATCATTTGTTTCTTTTAAGCATAAGCCCAAGAAGACTATCTGGGGGAATTATATTTTTAGCATTATTTCTTTTTGAGCTCCCAACTTTTTTCCTATTATGGTTGTGAGAGTGATTTTATCAGAGGTTCAAGCTCTCATATTGAGGGATAACCAATCAGAGGCTTACTCCCACTAGCCCTTATGATGGAGGTATTTTGCACCCAGATTTTGTCTGGATCCATCTGATTACCTTATGGGGAAATGCCTGTATTTGGTGCTTCTTAGGAATAGGTAGGTCAGGAAAAAGTCCCTGATTAGAGTCAAAGGACTTCAGGAAAAACCCTATGAGGTTACCAGGGGCACGTACAGAACTGCAGATGGGGATGCTACACTGGATTCCTGTTAGAGATATGTCTCACTCATCCCCATTCAAACTCCAGGATCACCTTGACCTCCAAGGAGTACTTTGCAGTCCTCACAGCTTTCTTACCTCAGTCTGTGCACAGAGTGAGCTGATGATCACAGTGCTTGCTTGGGCTCTTCACCTCATTGCTGATAAACCTTCAGTCCTGGGTCTATTCACCAAACCACAGAGGCACCAAAGGCCTGGTGACCCAGGGGACATTGCAAAAAGGTGGTGGGATGCATCTCCCACAGGAGGAGGTCTGACCTCCCCCTTGTCTGGCCTAGAATCTAGGAGAAGCCCCACATGGTTGCTAAAGATCAGGGTTGCAAATCAAGAGACCACCACTGAGATTGAGATATCCTGGCAAGACAAACTATTTTTTGACAAACTATTTCTGAAGGGTGTTTTGCCACCAAAAGTCAGACAGCATGCACTCACAGTCAAAATCCCTTGGCCTGAGGTCATGTGGCTGTCCCTCACTGACTGCCTTACAATCTGAACTTGATTGGCTAGTCTGGAAAATGGCATGAAAGGAAAGAGAGGAAAGTGCATGGAGAAGAGGTTTAACATTTCACTATTCCAGGCAGTTGTGACAAGGAGTGGGGGCATTAGGATGTGGACATTGCAAGAAGCAGACTACATTTGGATGAAGGAACACTCTTTTCTTAACAACAGGAAAAGGGGCTGGAGGTGGACATGAGGAAAAACAGATATACAACTGTTCAACTTGTTTGATGGGAAAGAGTAAATCTGTCGCACAGGTTAATATTAGTAAGCAGGTATAAAATAAAAGAAGTTGCAGTTGCCAGTGGCAGCCAGCAAGCAATGTTGGAATTCCTTGGCTATTTGCAGAAAAGGAAACTAATGGAGCTTTGCCAGGGGTTCGAACCAGTGACCCCCGGGCAGTGATGATTGGGGATGAGTAAGCACGCCGTTTGCCAGCCCACACCGCCCCAGTACCGGGGACACTCAGATGCAATGGGGAGTCTAGTCAAGCAGGGATTCATTTATTGCAGGTGTTATAAAGCTTATAAAGGCACCTGGAAATCCTCCCCCCCCAGGGTGTATCTTAAGGATGGTCACGGTGCTGATCATGCACTCCTCAGCAGTGCAGAAGTATTCTTCAGATTTTCAAAGCAAGCCAGGCCGCGCCCCCAGTAACTTCCTTTCGGACCTATGCAAGGTGGGGCCTTTAGGTCCCCACAGAGCTTGTGATTCTCTTGGTTATTCCATGAATTAATAAATTCTGTTATTGGGGAAGGACACAAATATTCCTATATTTCTGACATGTTTCTCAGGACCTGGGGTCACTACATATCACAGCTCTTCCCATGTACCTACCCAGAGTCTCCCCACAATCTGTTGCCACCACCCAGTCTGATGGCGCCCAACTGCCCAGAGAGGCCGTGGCCTCATCAGTGAATCTCAGCAGTGGGCAAAATCCTGGCTGTGGCTGCTGGCCCAGCTCCACCCAGCAGGACCCAGCAGCGAGGCCTCGCGGAGCCAGAGGAGACTCAGTCACAGTCTGAGCTGAGCCTGGGAGGCCACGTCCCCACTGCCGCCTCCGTTTGCAGCGGCATCTTTGAGACACCCAGGAAGTCTGGCTACAGGCAGCATTACTAGAGACAGAGTGTCCTGGTGCCCTCCAGTGGCTCCCGAAGTCACTGGTGGAGTAGTGGAGGGTACTGAGTGTGAGAAACATGGGGTGTCTCTCTGTGAAAGACACAGATCTGAATATACTGTATGTTGAGTGCCTTCCCTCTCCTAAGGTCAGAACTCCTCATTAGAGAGACCACCAATTTCCCTGACTAATCAATAATCCATGGTCCATCCTTCTCCCATGCCAGCTGGTCCAGGACCTCATCATCTACCTGGCTAGACATCAGAATTCTCCTGCCATCCCCGGATTCTCTGCTAGAGCCTCATTGGCAACACCTGGAGGAAAGGTGCAGGACTGGTCCTGGCTTTCCTGGCTGTACCCTTGCTCTTAATCCTCAGGGGAAATTTCTGAATCTTCTTTCTTTAAGAAGAGTCATAAGTATGCTCAGAGTGTTCCAGACTGTGTCCATAGATACAATATATGATGCCAGAAAGGAAGGGCCACCTAGGGCAGACAGGATCCACTGGAGTAGCAGGGGATGGGCTGATGATTAGGCAGCAGAGAAGAAAACAGAGTGGATGAAGAGATTCCAGAGAGCTGGCAGCAACAGAGAGACTGGAAGCCCTAAACCTGTCTTGGCTACATTCATCTGAGGGAGCATGCCTGGAAGAAGGAACTTGGGAGAGATGGGTGCTATGTAAATAACCCATAGAAGGTCACATAGCCCCAACCCATTCCTTTTGCTCTCTTGGAACCAGGCCACAAACCAGGTCTGGCAACTATGGAGTTCCTCTGTGTCTCTTCTTAGTAAACACTCTCCTTTCCTGTAAAATTCATTTTGAGGCACAAGAAGCTGGAAACTCCACTGGCTGCTCTCCAGATTCATGTCTGGGCCTATGACACTGATACGACACCTCAACAATTTGAGATGTGGCAGATGCCCACAGGTTTCTCATACATAATTTCTCAATCTAGCTGGCAAGGTGGTCCACACCTTTAATCCCCGCACTTGGGAGGCAGAGGCAGGCTGATCTCTGTGAGTTCAAGGCCTGGTCTACATAGCAAGTTCCAGATCAGCTGGGGCTACAGGGAGACCCTGTCTCAAAAAGACCAATAATGGGATGGCAAGATGGCTCAGTGAGTCCAGGAGCCTGCTGCCAAGACTGCCAGTTGGAGTTTGATTTGCTCTCACAAGTTGTCCTCCAACATTCCCCCAATGTATAAAATTAAATAATAATAATAATAATAATAATAATAATAATAATAATAATTTCTCAATTGATCAGTTTTTCAGCCAACAAAATACAAACACACAAAGGAATTCAATGCATAGAAAAAGGGAATTCATAGAAATAAAATGGACAAAAATAAAGGCAAAACTCTACACACTTTCATAATTAGACACTGACTACTTAACTTGGCTCAGTGACTTGTGGTACTTACACAAACATTTGCAACCTATCTTCAGGTGACACATAGGACCTGAGTCCAAATGTCACTCTCTAGAGAGACAATGAGTGTTGTAAAATTCAACTTCTGCCCTTCAAATACAGACCCTACACAACCAGTCCAGGAGATAAAACTAAATAACCTCAGGTACTGTGAAAGACAGCCACTAACTCTGCCAATGCAGAGATCTCTCTCAGGAGCCACTGTGGCTGCAGCACAATATAACAAAGCTGCTGAAGGAGAAATCTGAGCTCGGAATGTTCCTTGCATGTTTGTATGGATTGGTTGCCACTCTCTGACAGCTTTCCTGGAAGGCTATGTTTCACAACACCCTCCTCCCCCAGTGACTCAATCCTAATCACAGGGCATTCCCTGGACCTGAGTCTTGCATGGCTGACCTTGGAATGGGGAGCCCAGCTTGCACTTGCCCAAGATGACCCAACTCCTACCCAAATCCCTTTTTCCCTCCTTGAAGGAAAAATAAAAATAAAGACTCTGAGTCTGTAAGGGAGGGTATGCTCGCCTCCTGATCCTGTCTGCAAGGAGATGCCCACCTCATCCATCCCCGACCCCTGCAGGGGGAGGCATGGAATGTTTATTCTCTGATAAATCTGCATGGCTCTTTGGAGGTCAGTTTTCCTTCATCTTCTTCCTGATTTCTGTTTCCTTACAGTTATTACTTTTGTCTTTTTGGTAAATTCATTTACAACCTGCCTGTCACCAGCTTGTGGACAATGTCCACTTACTGGTGAAATTATAAGGTAGCAGAAAATAAACTGGGTGCTGGGAACCAAGGTAATAAGAAAAACCCATGGTCACAAGGGCACATGTATTCCCAAGTTCAAGGGCCAAATTTACCACTGAAATGGAGCCCCATAGTGAACTGCTGGTGAATGGTCAAGAACACATAAGGATGTAATGCTGGGAACTTGAAATTCCCCGCCACCCCCAATCCCAGAGGTGAAGCTCTATTTCTCCAAACCTTCAGATTTTCCAAAGGGAAAATTCTTCCCTGTGCCACTTTAACATTGTCACCTAAACAGTCAAGTTTAGAAACCCTTTCTTCATCAGACTACACTGAAGTAGTCTTTCTCTAAGCCTGACCTTCACGGCAACTCTATGCATTCCAAAACCAAAACGCAGGTCAGAAACAACACCATCCGAACAGCCACCACATCAATCACATCTGCACCCAGATCTCCTCCTTTCCTACTCCTGCTCTGCAGCTCCTCACAGACAACCACATTTTTATAGAGAGAAATAGGCCAAAACAAAAAGCAAAATTTCACACTCTCTAGCAGACAGACCCTAAAGGCTTAGAGCCTGATCCAATGATTTGTGATGCATTATACAATTACAGCTTAACTCTTAATATCCTTGATGCCTCACTCCAAATCATATGACTTACTACCTCAGGAGAGTAAGCACTCCTCTTATGCTCCATTTAAACATTTTTTTATTTCTTTGTTTTTATTTTATGAGTGTTTTGCTTGCAGGTATGTAAGTGCACCACATGCATGCAATGCCCACAGATGCCAGAAGAGGTGGTCAGATACCCTGGAGTTGGCATTACAGACCATAGCTGTCATGTGGGTGTTGGGAACCAACCAGGGTCCTCTATAAGAGTAACCAGTGCTTTTAACCTCTGAGCCATCTCTCTACCCCATTAAACTCTCTTTAACTACAAGCTTATTTAAATGTTCCAAGCAACCTCTCATCATCTATGAAAAATCCCCAACCACTCTTAGGGGCATGACTCTCTTTCTGAGAATTTGCCTGCCTTGTTTCTTAACACAGTGTCTAATCTTTATTAAAATATATATTACATAAGTCAGCCATGGTGATAAACATCTAGTCTCAGCACTTTGGAGATGGAGACAGGAGGACTACATAAAATATTGTTTAAAAAAGGGGGGTGAGGGTACTGGAGAGATGGCTTAGCAGTTAAGACCACTGGCTGCTCTTGCGGAGGACCCAGGTTCGATTCCCAGCACCCACATGGCAGCTAACAACTGCCTGTAACTCCAGTTCCAGGGGATCTGATGCCCTCTTCTGACTTCCATGGGCATTGAATGACATGGGTGCACTTACATACATGCACATACATAAAATAAAAATAATAAAATATTAAAAAAGAAAAAAGTCCAATGCCTGTCTGTATTAGTCACTTTTCTGTTGCTGTGATAGAAACACTGACCAAAGCAATTTATAGAAGGAAGAGTTTATTTGAGCTTACGGTTCCAGGAGAATTACAGTCTGTCATGGCAGGGAGGCATGGTGGCTGGAGGTGGCTGGAGGTGGCTGGAGCAGGAGCAGCAGAAGCTAAGCTCTCACATCACTCACAGGCACAGGAAGCAAAAAAGCGGCTAGGAGATCTGGCAAGGCTTAAGAACTCTCTAAGCCCACCCCTAGTGACATGCTTCCTCCAGTATGGCCACACCTTCTAAAACCTCCCAAAATAGTGCCATCATCTGGGGGAAAATGTCCCAATACTTGGAGCCTATGAGGGACATTTTCATTCAAACCACCACACTGTCAAACTCCAGGACATCTACTATGCACATCTACACACACACACACACACACACACACACACACACACCAAATGAATGTTTAGTTTTTAAAAGACATGCAACTAAGGTTGAGTTGTCTGAGAGTGGAGCATCCTGGGATGGCTGTATGTATGGCCACATGGCATCAAGTGGCATGCCTTTATGATGAATGGGATGCATCAAATTATTACAGGGATACCCAGAAAACAGCCGATAGACCAGAGAATATATTGAAATTAATGAATATAACATGGAAGGGACAGGATCTGGTTTGTGTGCCTCTGTGTTTGTGCCTGTGAATGTGTGTGTGTGTGTGTGTGTGTGTGTGTGTGTGTGTGTGTGTTTGTGTGTGATCAACTAAGTTTAACTAGGGTTACTTGCATGAGCATGGATGGGAGGTTACTTACTGGGCCACGAGGAACTTTTCAGTGGCTACACCACTGAAAAAAATGACCTACCTCCTCCAATAATCATTAACTGCCAGTAGTACCTTAGAAAGGGTGGAGTCTCATCCATAATGAAATGTTATCAGTCCCAAGCTTGTGCAGGTCTCGTGCAGTTAACCACAGCTGCAATAAGTTTATGAGTGCAATACCTATTTCATGTCCAGAAGGCACATTTTTGTGGCATACATCCATATTTTCCAGCTCTTACATTCTTTTGTATTTTAGAGATGAGATAGAGATAGAGGATAGACAGATAGATATAGATGATAGATAGATGATCGATAGATAGATAGATGATAGATAGATAGATAGATGATAGATGATGATAGATAGATGATAGATGATAGATAGATAGATAGATAGATAGATAGATAGATAGATAGATAGATATCAATAGATATCTCACTGTGTAGCCCCAGATGGTCTGGAACTCACTATGAAGACCCTCCTAGGCTGACCTTGATCTCACAGCAATCCACCTGCCTCTTTCTCCTGATGCTGAGATTAAAAGCATGCACCACCGTGCCTGGCCTCACTTCTTACATTCTTTTTGTCTCTTTCTGCAATATTTCCTGGGTCTTGGAAGGGATTATATAGATGAAACAGGTTCTTAATCAGGCTATAATGGCTGTGAGGTGTGGGAAATAAGATATGCAACTGAGGCCGAGTTCTCTGCCTGTGTAAATGGAAAAAGGTATGCAGAGGTTATCCTTTTCATAACCTCCTGGTTTGTCAGGGACACTGGAAAGCAGGAAGGATGAGATGAAGTGCTGGCTTGCCATTGCCATCTCTAACACATGGTCACATCTCAAGTGTGAGTCCTTTTATGCATCTGAAAGGATGGGGAGGAAGTGGAGGTGTTCCCAAATTCCTTATGTCTATACAGGTTCTTCCATATTACTGATCTTCATGTAGTTTTCTCCAGTGCCTACTTCTCCACACACTAAACATTTCTAAACTAAGATTTCTGCTTCACAGCATGCTCTGTTAAAGACTTTTGCACATGAATGGCCATCTTTACACTCATTCACAGTTTCTCCTCCAGTTTTTATTTGCAAAAGAAAAGAGAAAAAATGCATTAGTAAGATTTTTAGTTATTAATAATTGACCAAAATAATTATTCTATGACCTGTAATAATTCTTTAACATGTTCGGATTGCATGCTCTGTAAGGTGGTGTGAGGATAGTTAAAATAAAAACAATGGTATTCATGTATGATTGTGTTATACTATCTTCTTGTCTGGCAAACATTGAATACACAGTTAAAATACACCTTTAAATTCACAGTACTGCACACATTCTTGATCACAATACTAGAACAAAAATTATGTTGAATTTTTAAATACTCGATATGTATGAGATATGTTGACAATTGGTTCCAATCTAAAAATAAATTTTATTTTTGTTTCATACACATACACAAAGCTTACAGATAAATGAATGTAACAATTTAATTAATATTATATATGGAATAAAGTTTGTACACAAGAATGATAAAGCATCACGTGTGGTATCATGATGTTCCATTGTTTCTAGTAATAGAATATTTGGAATATTCTGATTCCTGAAACAATGTGTATGGAGTTTTGTTGAAAATTACTAGGTTAAATCACTTTGAAGCTGGATATATTTGTATCTTTTACCTCTTTGTAAAATATCTTATTGTGCCAAGATTCTTTGGGTCATTACTGTGTCTTGGGGACTTGAATTACCTTAGTTTTCTCCAGGAATTTTGGTACTCATTTTCAATGTTTTCATATTCAGTGTTTCCTAAAATACATACCCAGAGAAATCATTAGAAATGATAATGTTATAAAAATATTATCACAGGAAAAATATTAGATTCCAGCGAAATTCTCACTATAAGGTGATCCCACCTGACATAGTCACCCAAATGTTTCCTTAGCATATCAATTCACCCAGCAGCTTTGATGAGCCAGAAGCACTTGTTCTTTGATTGACTAATTAAAGCATCAATGACACTTTTACCTATAGAGGCCAGGTTCCTCAAGGTTTCCCACATTACATCTTCACAGAGCTCCTTTTGGTATGAATCAAGCATAGCCCACTCTTCCTGGGTGAACACCACAGCCACATCCTCAAAGGTCACTGACTCCTGAAAGTGTATTTATTACTATAAGGAAAGGTGAGCCTCACAACACTGAAGACCTAAACTTAATTCATAAGAAATTGACATGAAACTATGTTCCCCATGTATTCAAGTCATCTCTGTTCATAAATGCTGATTCTCTCACACAGAAATTCTGTCTATATTTTTGAGTTCTCTGATACAGCAATATCAGAATAGGATCATCCTTTGTACTGGTAGGTTGTGCTAATTTCTCTTTGTATACTGGGTCTGTTTAACAACTTCCATGAAAAATTCTGATTACCTAATGCCCACAAGAGAATCAAAACCACCTGATCTGAGACTTCACAGTCAGACATGGCAGAGAAAAAAATTTCTACCTCTTCTAGTATGAAGGTTAGCTTTAATTGTCACCTTGACACGACCTAGAAGCACCTTGGAGGACAGTTTCAATGAGGAACTGTCTATTGTGGGCTGGTCTGTGGCATGCCAGGAATGTGGTTCTCAGAAAGATTTCTAATTGATGTGGGAATACCCAGTCAACTCTGGGCAGCCCCATTCCTTACACAGGGAGGTCCTGAACTATAGAAAAGTGGAGAAATAAAGTTAAGCACAAGCAAGTGAGCATGTGTGATTTATTTCTCTCTGCTCTTTACTGTGGATGTGATGTGACTAGCTGTTTAAAATTCCTGCCTTGAATTCCCTGCGTGATGGACTGTAACTTAGAAGTGTAAGCTAAAGTAAACCTCTTTCTCTCCTAAGTTGTTTTTAGTCAGGGTATTTGATCACAATGACAGAAATAATATTAGGACACTTGGCATCTGGAAAGTGCTACTGGGAAAGATTCCTAATTTAAATAACCATTAAGAAGGATGTGGCTCTCCCAGTTTATGCCATCCCTTTGGTACTTTCTTCCCCCCCCCAGTGGACAGCTTGTTTATTATGGTGGAAGCAGAGGTATGGTACTCTTTTTTTATATCCATATGAAACTTTTGTAACACCTGTCAGGGAACTTCTGGGTCCACTGATAAGGGCAAAATTTCTTACAGAGACAGTATGTTTTCCTAAAAATATCATGTCAAGGACAATAAATAAATTGTTCTTATGGCCTGAATAATGAGTTTCTAGCATTCACTTTTACCCAAATCTAAACAATACCCCGCACGGATCCATCTTACAATTTTGTTTATAAAAGAAATTCTGCAAACTTTTAATAATGTTTCAAACTATACTCTGAAGCAATAGTTTTTTAAAAATGGAGTGGGTTTTGACCAACATTTAGAGATGTAACTTGATGGCCACCAAAAATCATATATACACATACATACACACACATTTGAACAGTATTTATTTGGGACTCTTCCTGGAGATGTCCATGCTCATGCTAGTGCATGCCTTCTTCTTTTTTTATTGAGAAATTCCTTTATTTTACAAAATAACTTGGTATCAGTGTCAAATTCTTTTCATTAACATTGTCTTCTTTTTTAAAATTATTTATTTAATAACCACATACTTAGAAGAAGCATTTCATCACAACAGCATTGACATATTCAATAACAATTTCCAAAAATAAGATGCATCTCTTTCAAAATTGGCTGTAAATTTTTAGGTTTACAGTTGAATTCTTACAGTTATACAATATTGTACTCAGTATAAACGCTATAAGACATAACATTAAATGAAGTTTTAACCTTTAAAAAAGATCTCCATTTCATTGTTAAAATACACAACTTCATACAGAAAAATTCTTTTTTTTTTTTGTCTTTTTGAGACAGGGTCTCCCTGTAGTCCAAGCTGTCCTGGAACTCACTATGTAGACCAGGCTGGCCTTGAACTCACAGAGATCTGCCTGCCTCTGCCTCCCAAGTGCTGGGACTGCAGGCATACGCCACCCTTAATGCAATTGACATTATGTTTGCACATGCGTTTCTAATATCTATATATCTGCTTATTACTAGTCACAGTTGGTTACTTTATGAGCTCCTTGGCATCTGAGCATGGATATAAAGTCATCAGGTAGATTTCAATGGTAATGGTTTTCATATCAAATAATTATTAAGGAGCCAATTTTTATGCTTTGAAGAATTGTTTTTTACTCATTATATTTTTTACTACATGATTAGAGGAAACATTTCACTATAGGTTTAACATATTCAGTAGCACACTCCAGAGCAAGAGTACATCTCTTTCACACGTGGGTGCAAGTTTCTAGGTTCACAGTTGAGTTAATACAGTTACACAATATTGAATTCAGTATAAGCCCTGTAAGGCATAAAATTGAATGAGTTTTTTAACCTTTAAAAAAGATCTCCATTTCATTTTAGAATATATTGTTCCTTGCAGAAAGACTCATTGTTTTTGCTACTAACACTGAGATTTTGGCACTTGCATCTCTAATCTGTATGTACTGATTATTACTAGTCATAATCAGTTGCACTGGGATCCTTGGCACCTGTGTATGTCTATAAAGCAATCGGGTATTTTCAATGGTAG
>NW_008329323.1:86508-87741 GCF_000622305.1 Nannospalax galili | reverse complement strand
TTTTAGGAGGGTCAGCTGTTCCTCATCTAGCAGCAATTAGTTGTCAATATTCCTTTAGATAAGATTGGGGTCTGCTGTTCATTTTCCCAGTTCTTCGCTGGGTTACTATCTGGTAATCTCTTCGGCCACCCTGACAACTCAAAAGAAGGTATCTCCTATCTGGCATTGTTGCTTGTTATGTAGCCTTTTGCTATACAAATGGACTCTTAAGAAATTATATAGGCCCCTTTAATCTTTGGTAATACTTTCCTTTTGGGTGTTTAAGGCCATACAGCTGGCCCAGATAAACCAATTTATTTTTACTCTTAAGGTTGTTTGAGGATCTGTTCCTCAGGGGTCACATGGGCTTGGGAGGAACCCCTGGCTCCTTTCTTTTACCAGTTCCATCTATGTGAAGATAAGTCAAACGTCCTGCTCAACCATGGTTGGCTTTGCTTGGAAGCATGGAGGAAATGATTCCTCTGTGTTGACACTCCATGTTGTAGACTGGACACTGGTTCACGTCCATCTGGTGGGTCCTCCTTGGCCTCCTTGACAGGAGGACAGGTGACCCACCACAGTTACAGGACATTTTGAGACATGCTCATAGTCCCCTCGAACTAGTCGACCTAGGAGGTCAAGGAGCAAAAACTGTCCTTTATGTCCCTCTGACCAAATTATTATAGGCCTCAAAGTATGTCTATTAAACATCCAAGGTTAGTTCCACCAGTCTGGTACTTTTAATTACTGTGTGTCATGTAGATAAATCTTCAGCAAAGACCAGTTGTTCTCAGATAAACCTTACCTAGACATATATTTCTTGATCTGCTATGTATAATTTGTCAGTAGGTTGTAGGAGTAATATGGTTCCCTTCAGTTCTCAAAACAAGTTAGGCATTTTTTATCTCTCTCATTGTCTCACCCCTCCATCATGGTTTTCCCACTTTAGGTGCCCCCATTTCCCCCCTTTCTCCCTTACTAATACACTTCTCCTATGGTCCTACCTCTCTTGAGCTCCTTCTTTCCCTTTATGCCCTAGGTTCCTTGTATACCCTTCCCTCCCCCCTCCCTTAAACTAACCCATTTTTTATCCATATCTCCCTTATTAAGAACTGTTACCTACTATTCTTCTCCTTCAGGTTATTTCTTTTCCTTACCTCACTGTTTTCTTACCCTTGTCCTGGTTCCTGCAGTTATGTGTGTTTGCATAGTTATTTATCAGAGTCTGATCCTAGGATCCACATATGAGGGAGA
>NW_008329323.1:84698-86444 GCF_000622305.1 Nannospalax galili | reverse complement strand
TCCATCCATTTACCTGCAAATTTCATAATTTCATCTTTCTTTACTGCTGAGTAAAACTCCCTCGTATAAATGAACCACATTTTCATTATCCACTAGTCAACTGAGGGACACTTAGGTTGCTTCCATCTCTTAGCTATTGTGAAAAGAGCAGCAACAAACATGGATATACAAGTGTCTCTGCAGAAGGATAAGTTCTTTGGGTATATGCCAAGGAGTGGTATAACTGGGTCAAATCGTAGGTTCATTTGTAGTTTTTTAAGAGTTCTCCGCACTACTTTCCATAGGGGTTGAACAAGTTTGCAGCCCCACCATCAGTGGATGAGTGTTTCCCTTTCCCCACATCCTCACCAACATTTGGTATCATTTGTTCTCTTGATCTTAGCCAGTCTGACTGGGGTAAGATAAAATCTTACCCCAGTGGGTTTTACCCACTGGTTTTAATTTGCATTTCCCTAATTATTAAGGATGTTGAACATCTTTTAAGATGTTTCATAGCCATCTTTACTTCTTTTGAGAACTCTCTGTTCAGCTCCATAGCCCATCGTTTAATTCAGTTACTTCTTGTTTTGATTCTCTGTTTTTTTAGTTCCTTATATATTCTGGATATTAAACCTCTGTTGGATGTGTCACTGGTGAAAATTTTCTCCCATTCTGTGGGTTTTCTGTTCGCTTCCCTGGTTGCCTCCTTTGATGTACAGAAGCTTTTTGGTTTAATGAGGTCCCATTTGTTCATTCTTGCCCTTGTTTCCTGAGCAATTGATTTTCGGTTTTTCCTAAACCTATATCTTTTAGGTTTTTGCCAATGTTTTCTTCTAACAGTTTCAGAGTTTCAGACTTTACATTGAGGTCTTTGATCCATTGGAATTGACTTTTGTGCAGGGTGAAAGATAGGGGATTAGTTTCCTTCTTGTACAGGTGCAGATCCAGTTTTGCCAGAACTATTTCCTGAACATGCTATCTTTCCTCCAGTGAATATTGTCTGCCCCTTTGCAAATATCAGGTGGCTGAAATTCCATGTACTCATATTTGGGTTTTCAATTTTGTTCCATTGATCTATGGGTCTATTTTTGTGCTAGTACCATGTTTGTTTATAACTATAGCTCTGTAATACAGCTTAAAATCTGCTGTAGTAATCCCCCCGGCATTGCTCTTAGTGCTCAGGGTTGTTTTGGCTATTGGAGGTCTTTTGTGCTTCCATATGAATCTTATGATTGTTTTTCCAATTCTGTGAAAAATTTCATGGGTATTTTGATGCACTGCATTGAATCTATAAATGGCTTTTGGTAGGATGGTCATTTTCACAACCTTAATTCTTCCAATCAGTGAGCAATAGAGGTCCTTCTATCTTCTGATGTCTTCCTGAAACTCTTTCTTTAAAGATTTAAAATTTTCATCGTAGAGGTCTTTAATGTCTTTGGTCAGGTTTATTCCGAGATATTTTATTTTTTTTGCAGCTATTATGAAGGGGAGTGTTTCCATATACTCTTTCTCTGATTGCTTGCTATTGATATATAGAAAGGCTACATATTTTTGTAGTTTGATTTTGTAAATTGCCACTTTAATGAATGTGTTAATTCCTAGGTGTTTTCTAGTGGACTTCTTGGCATCTCTTAGATATAAGATCATAACATCTGCAAAAAGGGATAATTTGGTCTCTTCTTTTCCAATTATTACTACTTTAATATCCTGCTCTAATCTTATTGCTCTTTCAAGAGTTTCAAGCACTATGTTCAAAAGAAGTTAAGA
>NW_008329323.1:83665-84569 GCF_000622305.1 Nannospalax galili | reverse complement strand
GTCTGTATATGGTTTGCAGGTATCTTGTTGAGAATTTTTGCATCTATGTTCTTTAATGATATGGATGTATAGTTTTCTTTTTTGGTTGTATAAAGACCTGGCTTTGGTATTAGAGTGATGCTGGCTTCATAGAAGGAATTTGGAAGTTCTCCCTCCATTTCTGTCTTTTTAAATAAATTAAGTAGTATTGGATGTAGATCTTCTTTAGATGTCTGATAGAATTCTTCTGTAAATCCATCTGGTCCTGGGCTTTTTCTAGTCAGGAGGTTGTCTATTACTGTTTCCATTTCTTTTTGTGCTATGGTATGGTTAAGCTGTTAATCTCTTCTTGGTTTAGTTTTGGTGGTGCTTTTAGATATCCATCCATTTCTTTTAGGTTTTCAAATTTAGTAGCATATAGGTTTTAAAGTATTCCCTTATAATATTCTGTATCTTTCTGGTGTCTGTTGTGATGTTTCCCCTTTCATCTCTGATTTTGTTGATTTGGAGGTGCTCTTTTTTTCTTTTGGTTAACTGGGCTAGCGGTCTGTCTATCTTGTTTATCTTTTCAAAGAACCAGCTCTTGGTTCATTGATTCTTTGTATTGTTTTGTTTCGATTTCATTAATTTCTGCTATTATTTTTGATATTTCTTCTTGTCTGCTGGGTTTGGGTTTCATTTATTGTTGTTTTTCATGTGTCTTGAGTTGCAGTGTTAAGTCATTTATTTGTGTTCTTTCCGATTTTTTAATGTAGGCACTTAGAGCTATACACTTCCCTCTAGGGACAGCTTTCAGTGTGTCCCAGAGATTTTGTTGTGTTGTATTGTCCTTTTCATTTAGTTCCAGGAATACTTTTATTTCTTTCTTAATTTCTCCTTTGACCCAGTCATCATTCAGGAGTGTGTTGTTTAATCTCCAAGTGTT
>NW_008329323.1:79505-82844 GCF_000622305.1 Nannospalax galili | reverse complement strand
AGAACTCTCTGAAGGGCTGGTTTTGTGGACATGAATTCCTTCAGCCTATTCCTTTCATGGAAGATTTTTTCTTTACCCTCAACTATAATAGACATTTTGGCTGGGTTTAGTAATCTTGGTTGGCATCTTTGGTCATTTAAAACTGGGAATACTTTGGTCCAGGCTCTTCTGGCTTTCATAGTTTGCACTGAAAAGTCAACTGTAATCTTAATGGCTTTTCCTTTATATTTGGCTTGTTGTTTCTATTTTGCAGCTTTCAGTATTGTCTCTTTGTTTTGTACCCTTAGCGTTTTTACTATAATGTGCTGTGGAGAGTTTCTTTTATGGTCCTGTCTGTTTGGTGTTCTGTATGCTTCTTGTATTTGTATGGGCATGACTTTCTTTAATTTTGGGAAGTTTCTTCCACGATTCTGTTGAAGATCTGGTCTATGCCATTATCTTGGGATTCTTCTCCTTCCTGTATGCCTATGATTCATAAGTTTGGTCTTTTTATGATGTTGCAGAATTCCTGTACATTCCATTCATGTGATTTCTTAAATTTTTCATAATCTTTGCTTGAGTGGTCTAGTTTGTCTACTTTATCTTCCAGTCTTGATACTCTGTTTTCCATTTCATTCATCCTATTGGTGAGGCTTTCTCCTGTCATTTCTAATTGGCTTACTGAGTGTTTCACTTCCTTCTTCATTTCAGCCTGAGTTTTCCTCAATATTTCCATTTCTTTTGCAAATTCAGTCAGACGTTTATGTCTCCTTTTTTATTTATTTTTTGTTTGTATTTATTTGTGTGTTCTTTAAATTCACTGAATTCTTTTCATCATGTTTATAATTGTTCTTTTGAGTTCCATGTCCTGCATTATCTCTAAGGGGTTCTTATTGTACTCCTTTAGAGAACTATTGGTATTTGGTGGGCATAGTTATTTTGGTTTTTCATGTTATTATTTTTTCTCGGTGATATTGGCATGTGAATTTCTTTTGTAGTTTCTGATTCTTGTGTGAGACTCAAGCCTTCAAGTTTAGGTCTGCTTCTTTTTGTGAACCTTATGTATCTTTGTGTTTTACTTTTTGGGCATGAAAAGCTGGTTTGTCTAAGCTTCTGGTTCTCTCTTTTGATTTTTATTGGAGTGGCCAGATTGTCCTTGTCCTCAGGAGTTCCCACAGAGGCCCAAGTCAGATGAGGATCAGGTGCTCTCAGGCTTTCTCCTAAGGTCTGGATCCCTCCAGGAAAGATTTTGGCCTCAGGAATTTGGGGGTTGGACTGGCCTGGGAGCCGGGCCCAGGAAAGATGCAAAGGAAGATAGGGGTGGGAAGCGACCCCAACAGCTCCTGGGGACTGCAGTGAGGAGTTGGGTTGGTCTGGCCCAGAGAGAGGCCTGTGGGTCTGAGAGAGGCTTGTGGGTCATGCAGGCCCAGGGAAGCAGAGCACATCCCCTATTCTAACAGCAAGTGCCTTCCTTTTACTTTTTCTTTTTTAAAAAATATTTTATTATTAAAAAAATTATTATTTTTTATTTTGTGTATACGAGTGTATTGCCTGCATGTATACAAGTGCATCCATGTCGTGCAATGCCTGCAGAGGTCAGAAGAGGGCATTGGATCTCCTGGAACTGGATTTAGGTTTGTGGTTAGCCACCATGTGGGTGCTAATATTCAAACCCGGCTCCTCTGTAAGAACAGCCAGTGCTCTTAAGCATTGAGCCACCTCTCCAGCCCTTAGTGTCTTTCTAAGAACCCCCATGTTTACAATTTTATTTTTATTTTCATTTATGTGCATGTATGTAGATACATGCGTGTAAGTGCATTTTCATTTCATTTCATTTCATAGTGGAAATTACAGGAAATACGATCCAACAACCAGTTAGGATATAGGTAAGCTTACTTTATATTTAATTTTAAAAGTGTTATGTTGTTAAGTTTTATAATTAAGAATAAATTGCTGACACATTACATTTTAAAGATAAATTTTAATTTATGATTGCATCTTCATGGTGTGAGAACTACTGCCTGCCTGCTTGTGTTGTCTCCACTTCAAAACAAAGCTCAGTTTATTCAAGATTACTTTGGTCTATTTAGGACTGTACAGCGGGAAAAATGTTTTAAAATCAAAGTTATTGCTTATTAGAGATCAGAGTAGGCTCTATGTCTTTGAGATTTAAGTTTTCTACTTCCTTTTTATTAAAATTTATATCCAAAAATAAAAATTTGGATTAAGGACTACTTAATGAAATAAAATAATAATTTAGCTTAAATTGACAAATGATAGACCTAAATGAAAGTAAAAATATTTTGTGATAAAAATCTCTATGTATGGATATATATGCATGCAAATATATGTGTATGTATCTATATTCCACAAATGCCTATTTTTTATATTGTACCAAATTGCCTTATTGGATGAGTGAAGGCTCACATAAATTAAAACTGTTAAATTGATCCAAATTCTTTCTACTTTACAATATACCTAGAATATTAAAATAAAAAGTCTCAATTCTAGTAGCCTCATCAGGTTATATATAATTTGATAACCTTAATAAGAATCTTATCACTTTGATCTTTTGTTTCCTTGATTTTTGTCTCAAGTCCCATTCTATAAGATAGGAAAAAATTCTTATTGTTTTAAAAAATACTAGTTCTCAAGCCCTCATGGGAGAGTGGTCCAATGAGGCTCTGTTGCTCCTAAAATCTAAGACAGCTACAGATTAAAAAAGACTTTCTCTGTGCTCTCAACTTTCCCAAAGGAAAAGAGACAGATACTTAAGATAAACAAAGATGCCAGAGAACTATCCTGCTTTTTTTGTTGCCCTACAGATCAAAATAAAAAAGTTGAGCTTTTTAAACAAAAACATTTCTAAATGCTTCCTATAAAAGGACTTGATCCCACCTAAGGAAACTGTGGCAACAGATGGCTGCTGAGAGGGGCAGAGTCAGTCTCTTTCAAGCATGGGACCCTTGGTAGGTTAACCAGGAACCAGTGGATGGACCCACACTGAAAGATATTTGGGGACACAAATTAGACTTTATAGGCCTTATATATAAAAGTAGAGCACATTAATTTGGGTGGGGAGACAACAAGGGGAGGTGTAAGTAGGGAGAGGATCTACATACCATCAAATTATATGAAAATTGTAAAAATTCAATAAAAAGAATTTTTAAAAGGACTTAAATTTCAAACATATTGGTTAAAGCTGGTTGAAAAATGAATGAATATGCCTCCCAGAATGTTGACTTGTTTTCATTGTATTTCAGATGCAGCTCCCTGTGTTTTCATTAAAACATAACCTAATGTTTTCTAAATTCTGAAAAATAAAACAAAAAGGAGTCATCGTGTATGTGTGTGTGTGTG
>NW_008329323.1:73343-79338 GCF_000622305.1 Nannospalax galili | reverse complement strand
GAGAGAGAGAGAGAGAGAGAGAGAGAGAGAGAGAGAGAGAGAGATGACTGACAGAGAGACAGAGAGTAAAAGTTATACATATAAGGCTGGAGATGGCTCAGCAGTTAAGAATATTTGCTGTTCTTCCAAAGGACCTGAGTTTAGTTCCCAGCACTCACATTAAATGGCTTACAGCCACCTTTAACACCAGCTCAGGGGGCTGGACAACCTCTCCAGGGGACCAGACAACCTCTTCTGGGCTCTGGGAACACGTGTACTCATGTGTACTCATGTGCACTCACATGCACACACACACACTCACCCACATACCCACACCCACACACCCCCACACGCATGTATACACAATATTTTAATTGTCTCATCTGTAGCAGTAGGACACGACATGTATAATCGTCACATAAAAATCTTAGGGGGCTGGAGAGATGGCTCAGTGGCTAAGAACACTGACTGTTCTTGCAGAAGACTCGGGTTCAAATCCCAGCACCCACATGGAAGCTAACAACTTTCTGTAACCAGTTCCAGGGAATCTGAGAGTCTCTTCTGTTCTCCGCAGGCATTGCACGACATGGATCCACTTACCTACATGCAAGCAATACACACACACACACACACACATAAAATAAAAATAATAAAATATTTTTTAAAAATTTTAGACTCTGTAGGTGACAGCTAAGATGTACACAAATCAAAACAACTTACAGGGCTGTTGTAAGACTACAGACATGACTCTCAAATATTGCAATAATTCCTCTCATATTGCTATGACAAAATACCCTGACTAAAAGCAAGTTAGGGAAGAAGAGCATTTATTTTGGCTTACAGCTTTGAAGGAATAAAGTTCATAATGGCTGGGGAAGGCATGGAAGCAGGAACAGGAAGTAGAGAGATCACATTTCATTCTTACACAGAAAGCAAAGAAAGAAAGGACAGGAAGTGGAGTGAGGTTACAAACCCTCAAAGCCTGCCCTGAGTGATGTACTTCCACAAACAGGACTCAACCTCCTAAAGGTTTCATACCTTACCCCAAATAGAGCCACTGACTGGGGACCAAGTGTTCAAATACATGAGCCTATGGGAAAAAATTTCTCATCAAATCACAACAAACCTTCCCCAAATTTAAGTGTAAGTGCATCTCATACAAAAGCAAGAAAGAAATGGGCCACTTGGGGAGGATATGGACAACAGATTCAATATGATTCTGTCACCACAAACACAGAAAAGTATATTAAGAGACTTCATGACTCATGTCTCCTTGAAATATAAATATGAAGCACTTCAAGTTCTGTGTCTTTGAAAAAGCTCATAATCCAAAAAATCCTGAGGACCTGTCTGCCTGTTTCTGTAATAGCCCAAGACATGAAACTAAGCTACTGCATTTCTTTAACCTAGTGCAAAGGATAGGCACACTCCAAAGAAAGGTTGACAATTGGATTTTGCCCAGTTGCTTCCTTGTGAAAGATATAAATATTTGCTGATATTTGCTGATACCACCTCAGAACGGATAAAGGCCTTTTCCATCCTTACTAAAATAAATTTTAAAATTATTCTCTAAAAGAAAACTCTTTTCTGAGTCTCCACAGTCTTGAAAACATAATAGAAACAAAACCCATCTGCAAATACCTACAACAAAAGCAAACTGGTACAAATACCTACAAACTAATTAGAGATGTAAAAGTTGTCTTCAAACAAATAAAAAGTTGCCCTTTAAGTAGAAAGATGAGTCCCTATATATAAAACTATCAATGATTATAACCTTACTTTACCTTTGTCTTACTCCATTATTTTTCATTTCAAAAATATTGAATTTATTATTATTATTGTGTGTTTATGATGCATGTGTGAGTGCAGGCACACCTGTGACATGGCATGTGTGTGGAGGTCAGTGTTAGAAACAGACCTGCCCCTTTGAGAAGCTGGTCACTCTCAGGAGACCAGATCCCAGAAGAAATCGGGCCCTTGCTTTGAAGCACTCTCCTGGGGATAGAGGGTTAAGGAGCTGTTCTGTGCCATAGCTTTCATAGATACTAACTTATGATAATTTGATCCTCCATCTTTCTTGTCACATACTGTACAAAACCTCCTGAAAGCATATAAAACTTAGGTATCCCCTTTGTGAGGAGGATAGCTGACTCTCATTTCTCTGAGCCCATCCATCCCATGGTGGCCTCTCTCTCCTATCTCACCTATTCACAGTCTTTTTTTTTTTTCTGGAACAATGAACTTTATTTAGCATCTGAAATGTAACCTGCATCAGGAGGCAAATTCATCAAAGGGGTTCCCACAGTCATACAGTTTATAAAACAACACATACAAAGAGACAACATAACTGCTTCACAAAGTCACAGGTGCCCCGGGTGCTCTTGAGGTTTGGGTCCTTTAGGGGTCTAGGAGTAGGCACAGCAATGGTGACCATCTCCTTATAAGATCATCCTTTCCAATGTTGGAAAGACTGGTAATGCTCTGACCCATACATGCATGCCAACTTGAACAGGATGCTTCCACTGAGCCAGGAACACTACAGGTCAGCAAGGCCATTACCAAGGAAAAAAATGATGGGGCCTATAGGATAAGAGGTTCTCTCACAAAACTGACCACGACCTGTAGCAGAGGGAGAAAACATGTTGTTGTATGTAGTCCATGTAAAGGGGTCCTGCTGATGCCTTGTTGACAGCTTGAAAACTGTCTGCCAGAATGATATTAGCCACAACTTTGGTGTGCTTTGCTGATCATGCCACCTGCTTCTCCTTCTCTGGGATGTGCCATCAAGCCTGTTGTGTTGGGATGACAGCGTAGTCCTGGTGCAAGTGCACATGGCAGGGAGAGAGGCACAGGCTTCCACCTCCTCCTCCAAGCCATCCTGCTCCAGCATACTTGGATCTTGCCAACTAACACGCTGTAGCTGAGAGACAAGACTGGGGCTTGTCTCCAGCCTCCAGCTGCTTGTTACAATCTGGTAAGAAAGATTTTTTCAACAGTGTATCTGACTCAAAGTTCAACCTTGTGTCTCTAAAATCAGTCCAAAAGCTGGGCATGAAGCAGATGGATCCATTGGCTGCCAGACTTTTTGATGTCTGAAGTCATCTTTATTTCTAGCTATAGACAAATCACTGACAAGCCCACTGACCAGGAAGCTGTTCAGTGTTCATCTTTCTCCCCTCTTCCTCTCTCTCTCAACCTCTCTTTCTCCTTCTCTAATTCTTTCTCTCCAACATTTATATTTGCAACCAGCTCCCAGATGAGTCTCTTTTGGAAATGCACTAGTTTGGGATCTGGTTGCTGATTCTTGGTGGCATGATTACTGTTACTGGTCAATTAACATGGTACCCTAAGATCAAGCCTAACTCACAGTTTGCCCACAGAACTGTTCATGAAAGAGATGACCTGGAGATCATGTTGGGAATGTCAGTTGGGTAAAATTACCAGCATTTTTTCCAGTGTGGCTGATTTTTTATGAATTATAAAATGTTCATCATACAAAACAACCATTTGCTAAATACTGCTCCCATAAGGGTACTATTTTTTAACGTTTATAAAAATTTATTGAGACTATTATACGTGAATATAAGGTGTTCTGATGAAATCCACTCCCACTCCCTCCCCACCAACTCCCCCCATGTTTGCCCATCACTTTTTCCTAAACAATTTTGTATACACTTTCTTTTTTTTTTTTAATAGGGCTTTTTACTACTCTAACATTCCCCCCTCTGAAGAAGTAACCCAAAATCTTTCAAGGATTAGATAAGAGCTCCCAAATACTTTCAACATTTTTGGGCTTTGGAACAGAGTATGTTGCTAAAAGGCCCAAGGACATTTTGATATTTAGCAAAGAAACTGGCTACTTGTCTTTAGGGTCTTTTTACCCTAACTGCATAGCCAATTCCTACCTCCTATTCTTATCACACTGTCCACTGAAGAGAATACCAAAATTGCTGATAGGGAATCAGGACCCAGACTGCTCTGGATTCTTTCATGCTGATCAGGGATGCAGGCTGAAGCAATTGGGGTACCCCTGCAGTGGGTCTAGCTAAAAGACTCCCAAATTGCATAACTCTTAACTGTAGGGAGAAAAGAAAATCCTTGACTGGTGCCTAGGAGATATGAAGGAGAGGTAAGGGCAAGTGTAGTTAGCATTACAAGTTCTAGACAGGGAACCATAAAAAAGTCAAAACAGTGCAAATTTCAAATGTTCATATCAGAATCCATTGGAATTTCTTGACAAGAGCTTCCCAAAACATCCCTCTATTGGGTTCCTCCTCAAGGAACCTGAGAGTGATGGACTCAGGATTTGTTTTCAGGCACTTTGATAGCTGTTGGAGTGGCTAGAATCAAAGGCTTCTAGCTAGGGGGCAAAAACAAATTTACCCATCAGTTTAGAACAAAAATGTGTTGTCTCCCTTAGCTACAGGTGAGCACTACAGCATTGCAGACCAATATTTGAAATCTTACATCTGAGCAGCACTTTATGATTAGAAACAAAATCATCAATGAGAAATAATTGTCTAAATAGCATTTTACATGGATTTAAGTCTAATGTCTGGGAAGTGTAATCTCTTGAACTGTTAAAGAAATATACTGATGACTTTAGTTTTTGGTTATACTTTCCTTTTGGGTGTTTAAGGCCATATAGTTGCCCCACATAAATCAATTTATTTTTACTCTTAAGGTCGTTTGAGGATCTGTTCCTCAGGGGTCACATGGGATTGGGAGGAGCCCCTGGCTCCTTTCTTTTACCAGTTCCATCTATGTGAAGATCAGTTAAATGTCCTGCTCGACCATGGCAGGTTTCACTTGGAAGCATGGAGGAAATGTTTCCTTTGAATTGACCCTCCTCTTTGTAGACTGGATACTGGTTCAAGTCCATCAGTTACAGGACATTTTGAGAGATGCTCCATAGTCCCCTGGAACTTAGTCAACATTGGAGGGCAAGGAGTAAAACCTGTCCCTCTGATCATATTAGTAAACGCCTCAAAGTATGGCTGTTTAACATCCAAAAGGTTATTTCCACCAGTCTGATATGTTAATTACCACGTGCTATGTAGATAAAGCTTCCGCAAAAACCAAACGTTCTCAGATAAACCTTGACTAGACATATATTTTTTTCCTTGAACTAGTTGACTAAACTATGACCTTTGAAATTTTAAGCTTATGTGTATATTATTTTTGTCTCATCCTTTATATAATATATATCTTTTTAATAATTAGGAGACGTAATAAGATTACAAATGAATTTTTCATCTGTTGTGAGTGTTCTTTTCCTGGGATGCTGAGCAATGTTTATCCCCTTCTAAGTTTCTAGTGTCAAACCAATGTTTGATCAAAGTCTTCTTGGGGAACTAATGAATTTACTGAGCTTACTTACAGAGATGACTGAGGGGTTGCTGAGCTGTATGAGTGACCTGAGGGCATGCAAACCAGAAAGCCCTTACCCAGCATAGATCAAGCTTTCTCTTCCTAGTCTTCCCCAGATTATATACTTTAGTTGTTGCTGTGTGCGTCTTGAGGGCGTGGTTTCACGTGCTGCGCTGCTGGGCAGGTCTCTGGCTCTCCACGGCTGCTCGGGAAGTGCAGGCGAGTCTGCAGGTCGGTGGGCCCGCGCCAGGTGCTGAGGAGTGCAGACTCCGCGGGGGGCTACAAGCTGCTGGGTGGGTTCTGCGCCAAGCTGCCGGACGCTCCCTCTGTGCATGCGATCTGTTGGCCACCGGATCATGAGGGGAGGTGCAGGAACGGCGAATGCAGGATCTTCGTGAGTGGTTGTTGATGGAAGGATAGCCCCCTCTGGGAAGACTGAATCACAGGCGCAGTGAGACACAGATACAGCTCCAGACAAGTTCAGTGATACAGCTTCGCTTTATTGGGGTGAAACCAGAAGATTTATAGTGTGGAGGCAGTAGCAAAAGCTTCAGTTGATAGGTGCTTCTAGGATGCCCCATTTACATGTGGTGGTGGGCTTCTGCCAGGCTGTCAGACAGTGCCTGATTATCACACAGGAAAAACC
>NW_008329323.1:71100-72202 GCF_000622305.1 Nannospalax galili | reverse complement strand
TGTTTGAATCCACTTAGATGAGAGTCAGTGAAATCTTTTTCTGTTCCTGGGTAGAGAAGGGTGGTAACTGGTACTGCTGTCAGTAGAAATCTATTGCTGGATGCACAAAAGAAGGCAATTAGACATTGGGGTAGGTGGTGAAGGGAAGAAAGTTAGACTTGTTCCAGGACATAGTCGATCTTATTTGGTCCTCTGTCTTTCCTGTAGAATAATATTATGAGTTAGCACAGACTTGGCTGCAGGTGCAAGCTGTTGAGAGACATGAAAGTCAGCTGTGGGGTACCTAGAGAATGCACCTGAGTAGAATTCTGTTATTACTCCAATACTCCAGCGATTGTCCATGGATCTGATTTTTTCCTTGAAATGTTTCTCTGACATAAAATCTCTAGAACATGGTATTAGGGAGAGTGGGGGCTGGCTGAAGCGTTGCTGTTAAGCAGGATAAAGACAGCCATGAGGATGACAGAGAAAGAAGCTCTGGGGGGCATCTGCCTCGAGCAGTCTCCATTAGGTCATGGATCTCTTTCCACGTGATCTGGTGTGGCTTTGGGTGTCGCTTCCGCCTCTTCCTTTTTTTTGTCTCTGACAGGGTCATTCAAGCCATCTTTTTCGTGGGCGGGGAGGTGTTGGACATTTCTGGCTGGAATCCAGATAGGCTTTGGTTGATCCTGTGGGAAAACACAAGCAAATCCTCTCCCTGTGGTCAGCAATGGATCTGGTCCTTTCCAGAGTCCATCAAAGGGGTCCCTCCATCTAACCATGATGGGTTAGTGGGTGTGTCTGGGCCCAGTGTCGGGTGATAGGGGGAGCATCAGTCCCTCGAAATACATTAAGTACATTAAGGGTAAACAAGGCTAATGTTAATTGAATATTGGGAGAATATGTTGTTTGAGCTTGTCTTTTTAGTTAGTCTTTTAAGGTTTTATGTGACCTTTCCACAATGGCTTGCCCTTGTGGGTTGTATGGGATGCCAGTGTGATGGGTGATTTTCCAGGCTTCGTAAAAATTTATAAATGGGGAGCTGGTAAATGCTGGGCCATTATCTGTCTTTAGTAGTGCAGGGAGGCACATGATGGCAAAAGATGAGAGCATATGTTTTCTT
>NW_008329323.1:69765-70462 GCF_000622305.1 Nannospalax galili | reverse complement strand
TGCTGCCCCCTTTTTTCCTCCATCTGTAAAGGCTGTAATAGTTTCTTTTATGGGTTTGTGGCAGAAGAGTCGAGGTGGAAGCCAGCAAAACACTGGAATAACTGACATCCATTTATCTTTGGGATAGTGATTATCAATTTGTCCTGGGAAGCCTATTAAGCTAATTGCAAAAGAGGAATGATGTTTTAGGAGCCATTGTACATCTGATAATGGGAAGAGGATAATAACGGTATCAGGCTCTTTTCCTATAATTTGTAGAGTCCTTTCTCTTCCCTGACGAACCATGGATGCAAGAGTGTCTACTTCTGTAAGAAAACGAGGAGCACCCCCTACTGGCGTGTGAAGCCATTCTAGTACTCCGTGTGGCTGATGAATTGCTCCCACCATGGTGGGGGAGGAATTAAAAATTAAGAGTTGAACTGGTAGCCTGGGGTCATATCTGGCTAGTGATGCCTTTTGAAAGTGGTTGTTAATTATTTGGAGAGCCTTTTTTTGCATCTGGGTTTAGATACCGTCTGGAGGCTGGGTTTTTGTTTCCCTTTAAGAGATCAAAGAGTGGCTGTAATTGACTTGTGGGGATGGAAAGCCAGGGCCTTAGCCAATTAATATTACCTAAAAAGCTCTTAAGGGAATTAAGGGTGAGTGGATGGGGGACATCCAGGATAAGTTTAAGGGGCCTAACAGTAGTATGCGTTAT
>NW_008329323.1:67267-69539 GCF_000622305.1 Nannospalax galili | reverse complement strand
ATTTTATTTGTGGCTATTATAAAACCTTTTGTCTCTAGGGTGTTTATCATAGCATCTTTTAGGTCTTCTAGAGAGGAATCCTCATCTTGCCAGACCAAGAGGTCATCCATGTAATGATAAACATGTAGCCCCTTTTTTTAAGAGGGGTGCTAGTGCATTTGCAACAGCCTCCTGGCATATTGTAGGGCTATTTGCCATACCCTGTGGCAGAAATTCCCATTCATATTGATCAGCTGGACCAGAATTGTTAACTTTTGGAACTGAGAAGGCAAAATGTTGGCAATCATTATTGTGTAAATGGATGGAGAAAAAGCAGTCTTTTATATCTAGGACTAACAGGGGAGTATTAAGGGGGATGGCAGAGACCATGGGCAGGCCTCTTTGGGGTGATCCCCATATTTTCATGGTTTTGTTTATGGCTCTGAAGTCTTGTAGCAGTCTCCATGTCCCTGTCTTTTTCTTTATTACAAAGACTGGGATGTTCCATGGGCTCCTGGAGGGTCTAATGTGACCCAGCTGTAACTGTTTTTCTACAAGTTGTAAAATGAGTAATTTCTCCCTGGGTAATGGCCACTGTTCCACCCAGACTGGTTCCTTGGTGATCCAGTAGAGGCAGGGAGTCTGGTAATCAACAGTGGCCCTTAGAATTGGGTTTTTTTTTGTTTTAGGAACCTCATATAATCATCTATTTTAAGGCATTTCTCTTCAGACCCACTAGAAAGAACTACATTGAGGTCTTCCAAGATATCTCATCCTACGTGGTTTGTGGCTGTATCTGCAATCAGGGGTCTTATTGTGCCAACCTCTCCATCAGGATCCTCCCATTTATAGAAATTTTTAGTGATGAATGCTTGGGAGGCTCCCCCTACTCCCATTAGTTGGGGTCCTGGTATTAATTCCCAGTGTGGGGGAACCTCAGATCACCTTAAGATGGTTCTATCAGCCCCAGTGTCAAGGAGGCATTTGAAAGGTTTATTGTCTATTTTTATGGTTAATTTTGGATGGGCATTTTCTGTAATACTGGTTACCCACAATGTTTGTGGCATCCCTCTTGTTAGTGGGGCTGAGTGCTGCCCCTGATGGAGTTTAAAGGTGGCAAAGGCTTGCCATCTCTATCATTTTTAGATCTTCAATCCTTTTTCCAGTGAAAGACTTTTTTACAGTGGGGACAGAGGGTTTTAGGGAGTCGAGTGGCAGCTGAGTTATTTTGGGGGCAATTTTTTATCCAGTGTCCAGTTTCTCAACATTTAAAGCATTTTGAGTTGGTCTGAGTTGTGGTTATAAGGGCTTGGGCAAGGGAGGAAGCCTGGTACGTGGCAGTCCCAATGTCATGGGTAGCCACAATCCACTTGTCATAATGCTCATTCCTTAGTCCCTGGCATGCATGTCTGTGCTCAGGGATCATCCCTTCCCAGACAAGGCTGTTTAAAAGCATTGCTTTGGCTGCAGGATCTGTTATTTTTCTTTCTAAGCTTGCTTGCACTCTTAGTATAAAGTCTGGAAGAGCCTCAGTTGGCTTCTGCTTTAGAAAGGTTAATGCAGAAGTCTCTCCAGGCCCATAGGACAATGGCGTTAAGCGGTCCCAGGCCTGCAAAGCACATAGGCGAATCTGCTCAATGCAACCAGCTGGAATTGCAGCTTGCTGAATTCCTGTGGAGAAATTACCCTGGCCAAAAAGCTGGTCATAATTCCAATTTATAAATCCAGGTGGTGGATCCTGCCCTGGTTGAGGTCTTAGTTGTTGATTATGAGTTTCATTCCTTTTAGCTTGCATTAGGCACTCATCTCTAAATAAGGCTTCCCATTGTACAAATAATGGACTGGGGAGGGTAGATCTACAAATGTCTCTCCAATCCTGGGGAAGCAGTTTAGTATTAAATGTTTGTAGTATAGATTTAGTCGAAGGAGCATGAATGCCATCTTCACGTACAGCTTGGCGCAATTCTTAATTTCCGCTGCAGGAAGTGGATACCATGCTAATGGACGCTGCCTGGTTATTTGTCAATTGACAGGAAAAGCCTCTATTGGTGGGATTTGGGAGTCCTGAGACAGCTGAGGCTGGGAATTTTGAGGCGGGCAGCTTTCACTGTCTCTAAGGCTACACAGCTGCTCTGTGGCTGTAAGGCGTGTCTCCACAGGAGGCAGTCGAGGTGGAGGGGGAGGAGGGGATTTTACCTGAGAATCTTTGGTAACTTTTGAAATTTGGGCGTTAGTATCTGGGCTTGTTGAATCAGCAAGAGAGGGGTGAGGATTAATTTTGCTGATGGGTGGA
>NW_008329323.1:65867-66938 GCF_000622305.1 Nannospalax galili | reverse complement strand
GCCTGGCTGCAGATTTTAAGGTCTACAGAAAAAAAAAATGGCTTTTTTAAATCTTTTGTTTGTTTGTTTATATGGCACGAGCCACCTTGAACTTTCAAGTGCTCCACAGGGGCTAGTTAATTTAAATTCTCACCTAACTGGTTTTAGCTGTGGTTTGAGTACCCTGGGGGCAAGATAACAAAACCGATTAGGGAAGTTTATTTTAGAAGCTGACTTTAAGGCTTATGTGAAGATCCCTTAGAACTTTGGGGATATTTCTAGCGTGTTAAGATAGGAAAGGAAAGTAGGGTGAAGTGTTGGTTTCTTAAGGGAACATGCCTGAAATCAAAATCTCAGGTGATTTCACTTTGGTCCCCAACACAAGCCTTCCCGCAGGTTTAAGAGACTGGCAACCGTTCTAATGACTCTTAAGTGGTTGCTGCATTACCAGGTTTTTGTATTAGAAAGATGTATAGATAGAAGGCCTTTTGTCTACACCCGTGGAGGCAGTCGGAGTCCGTTAAGGGGGCAAAGAGCCTTCAGCTGACATCAAGGAGTAGCCTTGACCAGAAAGCTTCAGTTGCTTTTTTGTCTTTAATGTTCTCACGTGAAGACTTAGACAGAAAATAAAAGGAGGAAAAGAGAAAAGAGACTGCCAGGCCCCAAGAGTGGGGTGGCTTGGAGGCACAGCTGCCTTTTAATCTCCTGATGGGAGATGAAGGAAAAAGAGATTTCCGATGCTCTCTTGGTGGGAGAGATACTCACAAATTCTGTGTTCCAGGGGGCGCCAGCTGCTGGCAGGCACGGGGTTCGGAGGCTCTCACGTTGGGCACCAGCTGTTGCTGTGTGCATCTTGCGGGCACGGTTTCGTGCGCCGCGCTGCTGGGCGGGTCTCTGGCTCTCCGCGGCTGCTCGGGAAGTGCAGGTGAGTCTGCAGGTTGGCTGGCCCGCACAGGGCGCTGGTGAGTGCAGACTCCGCGGGGGGGCTGCAAGCTGCCAGGCGGGTTCTGCGCCAAGGTGCCGGACACTCTCTCTGTGCACGCGATCCGTTGGCCACCGGATCACGAGGGGAGGTGCAGGAACGGCGAACGC
>NW_008329323.1:57414-65671 GCF_000622305.1 Nannospalax galili | reverse complement strand
GGTGAAACCAGAAGATTTATAGTGTGGAGGCAGTAGCAAAAGCCTCAGTTGATAGGTGCTCCTAGGATGCCCCATTTACATGTGGCAGTGGGTTTCTATCAGGCTGTCAGACAATGCCTGATTATCATATAGGAAAACCTGGTAGTTTTTATGCCAGAGGTCATGTATCTGTGGCGGCCACTTCAAAGGTGAGTCAGGAAGAGAGTAGGAGGCGCCCTGCTGGAAAGGGGAGTCTCTGCATAAAAACGCCAAGCCCCTTAGGCTATCCGGACATGGAGAGACTGCGACCCAAACAGCAGGGGTCCCCAACATTTAGTCATTCCCAAATCCTTGAGACCATGTGTGATTCACGCCAAATTACATACAGTTGGCTGGGAAGAGTGGTGGGATACTCCGATGAGGGTTAATGACCCTACATGCCCCTCCTTTAATGAAGGAGCACAATGGTCAATAAGCCCAATTGTGACAATGTTTAGCAAGCTGGCACAGCTGAAGTCGTGACAATAGTAGTTATTTCATACAGAAGAGACTGTTGTACAGCACCATTTTATTAAAAGAACATGGAGTTTAAATGATTTGGTGCTAGGATCCACAAATGAGGGAGAACATACATCTTTTATTTTCCTGAGTTTGTGTTACTTCACTTAGTATAACATTTTCTAGATTCATCTTGCAAATTTCATTATTTCATCTTTCTTTACTGCTGAATAGAAATCCATTGTGTAAAGGTACCACATTTTTATTAACCACTTGTCAGTTGATGGATACTTAGGTTCTTTGCATCTCTTAGCTATTGTGAAAAGAGCAGCAACAAACATGGTTGTACAAGTGTTTCTACAATAGGATGAGTCCTTTGGGTATATGCCAAGCAGTGCTATAGGTGGGTCATGGTAGGCTCGTTTTTAGTTCTAAGAGTTTGCCACATTGTTTTCCATAGGGATTGCACAAGTTTGCAATCCCACCATCAGTGAATGAGTGTTCTCCTTTCTCCACATCCTTGCCAGCACTGGGTATCATTTGTTCTCTTGATCCTAGCCACTCTGATTGGGGTAAGATGAAACTTTATATATATTCTGTTCTTTATATATTCTGGATGTTAAATCTCTGTCAGATGTGTTACTGGTGAAGATTTTTTCCCACCCTGTGGGTTTTCTCTTCAATTTTTTTGTTTATTTTGCTGTAGAGAAGCTTTTTAATTTAATGAGGTCCTACTTAATGATTGTTGACCTTAATTCCTGAGCAACTTCTGTCCAATTTGGAAAATCCTTTCCTACATCTATATCATGTAAATTACTGCCAATATTTTCTTCTACTAGTTTCAGGGTTTCCAGTTTCACCCTGAGGGCTTTGATCCATTTGGAGTTGATTTTTGTGCAAGGTGAAAGATAAGGATCTAGTTTCATTCTTCTAAAGGTGGAGATCCAGTTTTGGCAAAGCAATTTGTTGAAGATGCTGTCTTTCCTCCATTGTGTGTTCTTGTCACCTTTGTGAAATATCACGTGGGTGAAATTGCATCTACTCAGGTTTGGCTCTTCCATGATGTTCCATTGATCTGTGTCTATTTTTGTGCTGTCACCACACCATTTTTATGACTATAGCTCTGCAGTATATTTTGAGGTCTGGTATAGTAATCCCCCCAGCGTTGTTCTTTGTGCTCAGGGTTGCTTTGGCTATCCAGGGTCTTTTGTGCTTCCATACGTATTTAAGGATGATTTTTTTTCTAATTCTGTGAAGTATGTCATGGGTATTTTGATTGGGATTGCATTGAATCTATATATTGCTTTTGGTAGGATGGTCATTTTCACAATATTATTCCAATCTATGACCATGGGAGGTCGTTCCATCTCCTGGCGTTTTCCTCAATCTCTTTCTTTAACAGGTTAAAATTTTCATTGTAGAGATCTTTGGTGTTTGTGGCCAGGTTTATTCCAAGATATATATATATTGCAACTATTGCAAGTGGGAGTGTTTTCCTGTACTCTTTCTCCAATTAACTGTTATTGGAATATAGAAAGGCTACTGATTTTTGTATATTGATTTTATAACATGCCACTATACTGAAAGTGTTGATCAGTTCTAGGAGTTTTCTGGTGGAACTTTTGGGTTCTCTTAGGTATAGTATCATATCGTCTGCAAAAAAGGACCTCTTCTTTTCCAATTAGTACTCCTTTAATTTCCTTCTCTTGTCTTATTGCTCTAGCAAGAGTTTCAAGCACTATGTTGAAAAGGAATAGAGACAGTGGACATCTTTGTGTGATTCTTGATTTCAATGGGAATGCTTCCAGGTTTTCTCCATTTAGAATGATGTTGGCTGTGGGTTTGTTGTATATTGCTTTAATTATGTTGGAGTATGTTCCCTTCAGTCCAATTCCCGCTAGGACTTTGAATATAAATGCATATTGAATTTTGTCAAAGGCCTTTTCTGCATCTATTGAGATGACCATGTAGTTCTTTCCTTGAGTCCATTTATATAATTGATGACTTTTATTGACTTGCATATATTGAACCAACCCTTCATCTCTGGATTAAAGCCTACTTGATCATGGAGAATGACTTTTTTGATGTACATCTGTATGTGTTTTGCAGGCATTTTGTTGAGAATTTTTGCATCTATGTTCATTAAGGATATGGGTCTATAGGTTTTTTTCCTGGCTGTATCTTTACCTGGTTTGGGTATTAGAGTGATGCTGGCTTCACAGGAGAAATTTGGGAGTTCTCCCTCTCTTTCTATCATTTTGAATAATTTAAGTGATATTGGTTGGAGGTCTTCTTTAAGTGTCTGGTAGAAGTCTGCTGTAAATCCATCTGGGCCTGGGGTTTATTTAGTAGGGAGGCTTTGTATGACTCTTTTAATTTCCTTACATGTTATGGGCCTGTTGAAACTGTTCTATTCTTGGTTTAACTTTCGTGGTTCCCATGATTTTAGATATCTATCCATTTTTTAAAAATATTTTCAAATTTAATAGATGTGATGGCTAATCCTGGGTGTCAAATTGATTGGATCTGGGATTAACTGAAATGAAAGAGATCTTCTTGATTGGATCATCTAAAGCCAGAAGACACACCCTAAATGTGGGTTCTACCTTCTGATGGCAGCCAGTATAAAAGGCCAAGGCAGAGGAGAATGCCAGGCTTCTTCCTGCTTGCCTTCTCTCTCACTGGTGAGTTCATCTTGCTGCTGTACACTAAAGACTAGCTGATCTTTTGGAATTCGTCAGACCTTCAGTGGCAGATTAGGACTACTGAGACATCCAGCCTTGTGGACTGAGCGACTATGGATTCTCAGCCTCTCCAGTGTGGTGCAGCCATTGTTGGACTACTTGGACTCTATCCTGTGAGCTAAGCTGATAAATCTCTATACATATATATTCACTCTACTGGTTCTGTTTCTGTGGAGAACCCTGACTAATACAGTAGAGTATAGGTTTTAAAAAATATTCCCTTATAATAGTCTGGATCTTTTGAGTATCTGTTGTGATGTTTCCCCTTTCATCTCTGATTTTGTTGATTTGGATTCATTCTTCCTTTCTTTTTGTTAACTGGGCTAAGGGTCTGTCTATCTTGTTTAGGTTTTCAAAGAACCAGCTCTTAGATTCATTGAATCTTCATTTTGTTTTTTTTTTTTATTCCTATTTCATTAATTTCTGCTTTTATTTTTGTTATTTCTTCTCTTCTGCTGGGTTTGTGTTTCATTTGTTGCTTTTCATTTGTCTTGAGTTGCAGTGTTAGGTCATTCATTTGGGCTATTTCTAATTTTTTAATGTAGGCACTTAGCACTTATAAATGTCCCTCTTAAGATTACTTTTTAAGAGTCCCAACGGTTTTGTTGTGTTGTATTATCCTTTTCATTGAATTCCAGGAATTCTTTTATTTCTTTCTTAATTTCTCCTTTGACCCACTCATTATTTATGAGTGTGTTGTTTAATCACCATGAGTTCTTGTCATGACAAGGGCTTCTTCCACTGTTGATTTTGAGCTTTATTACACTGTGGTCTGATAGAATGCATGGAATTATTTCAGTTTTTTGGTATTTGTTAAGGTTTGTTTTGTTGTCCAGTATGTGGTCAATTTTTGGAAAAGTTCCATGGGGTGCTGAGTAGAAAGTGTATTCTTTGGTGCTTGGGTCGAATATTTGGTAGATGTCTGTTAGGTCCATTTGATGTATAGTATCATTTAATTCAGACTTCTCTGTTTAATCTTTGTCCAGTTGACCTATCTAATGGAGACAGTGGGATACTGAAGTCCTCTGCTATTACTGAATTGGGGTTAATCTGTGTCTTAAAGTCTGGTAGTGTTTTTATGAATTTTGGTGCACTAGAGTTTGGTGCATATATACTCAGGACTGGAATATCTTCTTGGTTAATTGTTCCTCTGATCAGAATACAGTGACCCTCCTTATCTCTTCTGATTAGTTTTACTTTGAAGTTTATTTTTTCAGGTAGTAGAATTACAACTCCTGCTAGTTTATTAGTTCCGTTTGCTTGGAATATTCTTTTCCATTGTTTCGCCTTAAGGTAGTGCCTGTCCTTGAAGTTGAAATGGGTTTCTTGCAGACAGCAAAAAGATGGATTTTGTTTCTTAATCCATTCACTTAGCCTATGTCTTTTGACTGGGGAGTTCAGTCCATTGATATTTAAAGTTATTATTGAAAGATGTTTATTGGTTGCTGTCATTTTTATTGCTGTTTGTGTTGTCTAATTTTGTGTTTCCTCGATTATACCTTTATTTTCTTTCATTGCCCCTGGGGTATAGTTGTTTCTCTCTCTGCTCTCTGTATTGTTTCAAGTATTCTTTGAAGGGCTAGTTTCGTGGACATGTATTCTTTCAGGCTGTTCGTGTCATGGAATATTTTTCTTTCCCCCTCAACTATAATAGGCATTTTATACTGGGCAAAGTATTCTGGGCTTGCATCCATTGTCATTTAGAACTGGAAAAACCTTGGTCCAGGCTCTGGTTGCATCCACAGTTTGCATTGATAAGTCAGCTGTAACTCTGATGGGCTTTCCTTTATATGTGACTTGTTGTTTTCTTTTGCTGCTTTCAGTATTCTCTCTTTGTTCTGTACATTTAGTGTTTTTACTGTGATATGCCATGGGAAGTTTCTTTTCTGGTCCTGTCTATTTGGTGTTCTGTGTGCTTCTTGTATTTGTACGGGGATGTCTTTCCTTAATTTTGGGAAATTGTCTTTTATAATCTAGTTTAAGATCTGATCAATACCATTATCCTGAAATTCTTCTCCTTCCTCTATGCCCATGATATGTAGATTCGGTCTTTTCATGGTGTCCCATATCTCTTGAATGTTCCATTTCTATGTTTTAAATTTTTTTTCATAATCTTTACTTGAGTGGTCCAATTCTTCAGCTTTATCCTCCAGCATTGATATTCTATTTTCCATTTCATTCATTCTAGCATTGAGGCTTTCCCCTGTTGTTTCAAGTTGGCTTATTTAGTTTTTCACTTCCTTTTTCATTTCTGCCTGAGTTTTCTTCAATGTTTCTATCTTTTGTGAATATTCATTCAGAAGTTAAGCACTATTTTTTAGCTCTTTGATTTGTTTGTGTGTTCGTTTGTTTGTGTGTTCTTTAAATTTGTTGAATTCCTTGGTCATGTTTATGACTGTTCTTTTAAATTCTGTGTCCTGGGTTATCTCTAGAGGGGTCTCCTTGTAGAACTCTTCTACAGGACTGACGGAGTTTAGTGGGGTCTCTCCAGAGTACTATTCCCAATCTTAATGAAGCTTCACTCTGTTTTTTTAAATTATTATTTTTATTTTACGTATATGAGTGTTTTGCCTGCATGTATGTAAGTGTACCACATGTGTGTGATGCTCACATGTGTCAGATCCCCAGGAACTAGAGAAATGTGCAGTTGCTATCTGCAGTGTGGGTGCTGGGAATCAAACCTGGGTCCTCTAGAAGAACAGCCAGTGCTCTTAACCACTCCAGCACCATCTTTCCAGATTTTAAAGGAAAGCCTCTGCTTCCCTTTAGGTCCTATTTTTTTGTATGCATATAGTTTGGGTGTGTGTGTGTGTGTGTGTGTGTGTGGAGAGGGAGAAAGAGAGAGAGAGGAGAGAGAGAGAGAGAAGACCTTTTCTTTCTAAATGTTCTTCCAGTTTAAGGCCTGATTATAGTCTCAAGGCCCTTTTTCTTAATAAAGCTTATTCGTAAAGGGTAACTGTGTCAAGATTGTTTTCATGAACCAACCATGTATCTTTTTCTTGGTTTTTCTTATATTTAACACAGAGGACAACTTACAGAAGTCATCTTCTCCTTCTCTCTCAGGGAGTAAAAGGCAGCCATATTTTAGACAAGTAAATAGATAAGGAAAAGGGCCCCTGCTACATATTACAGCCATGCTTTGCCTTATTCACCCACCTGAGAGAGCAGAATTGGCAGGCTTTTTCCCTCACTGGCAAGGCCCTCTTCAGGCTGACCTGTCCAGGCAAATTTAGATAGGATCAAGGCCAGTTCTGAACACATCTCAGTTTGGAGCTCTAGCCTATCAGCTCCTCTTCTTTGTTTAAGTATACTACTCCAAAATTAAGGGAAAGGAACCCACCAAAACACTTAAAAGGCCCAAGCCCTCCTGGGACTTTCTGATTTTTGTTTCCAAATCCCCTCTCCAATGTGGAGAGCTTTTCACACTGTGGGATTGTGTGCAGACCTGTTTCTTTTCTTTTTTTTTTTTTTCTTCTTTCTGTTTGTTTTGTTTTGTTTTTGGTCTTTTTTGAGACACTGTCTCTCTGTAGCCCTAGCTGATCTGAACTCTGCTTTCTACTGTCTGAGGTTTTCCATGACTTTTAACTCTTTGGTTGGCAGAGAAAAGAAACCTGATCCAGACCCCTACATATTAACACTACATCTATGCAGAATCCAGGTATCAAACCCAGACCACCAGGCTTGCACAGGAAGTGCTTTTACCTGCTGAGTCTCAAAAAATGGGCCAGCAACTGTCTAAGGAGGTGATTTTTATTAGAGACTTGAAGGCCTCCCTCAGAGAAAGAGGAGTCCGAGTTAAGAAAAAAGATCTTGTAAATTTTTTCATGTTTGTGAGTGACCAGTGTCCTTGGTTTGTTATAGATGGTCCTGAAATCAACCCTAAAAAATGGGACTGAGTGGGACAGTGTTTAAATGAACTATTAAAGGATAAAGGCTCTGAGGCAGTTCCCATTCAGACTTTCAGCTATTGGACATTAGTCCGAGATCTTCTCAAAGACTCTCCTGAAAACAAAAGTAAAATTATTTCCCTAGCTGAGGATTTCATTAAGCCCCTTTCTCGGTCCGCCTCTGTGTCATCCATTAGTAAGACAAACCTTCAAAAGGTAACTCAGGGTGTCGCTCCTCAGGAGCAGATCTCGCCTTGCCCATCAGTCGTGATCGATATGCCTCCCTCGAAGCCAACCGCTACAGGCGGGCCAACCCAACTTTATCCAACATTGCCCAAGGTAGAGAGAAAAGAAAAACCTTCTTCCAACTTAACCTTCCCAATATTTCAGAAACAAGGTTCCCCTCCTGAAGGATTAACCCCCTCTGAGGAGAGTGACTTAGAGGAAGAGGCCGCCCGATATCATAATCCTGACTGGCCCCCTCTTGTTGCTTCTGCACCTCCCCTACCTCCATACCCACCGACCCTCTGTGCACCCATTCTTCCCATAACTTCCGCTCATACAGATATAAAATTGTACTGAGACTCAGAAAGTAGGAGGGACCCCTACTCCCCCTGACAATATGCCTAATACGGTCTGTCCTCGTTGTAAAAAGGGAAGACATTGGGCTATTCAATGTCGCTCTAAGATGGACATCTCCGGCAATCTTCTTCATCCTGTCCAGGGAAACGGCTGGAGGGGCCCTTTTCAGGGGGCCCAGAAAACAATCCACTAGGGCCCTTGCCTTCCCTGTAATCACCAGGCAGGCGGCCAGAGAAGGCCTGTCCTCTGAAGAAGAATTAGGTAGTGACAAAAAAGAGCCTAGAGACTTTAATAATGAGGACAGGAAGGGGGAGAGGCACAAGAAGAGGGTGAGGCTGCTCCAGAGCAGGTCCCAACTCCCGCTCCTTCAGGGCATAGTAGGTGCTCTACTATATCCTCCGATGTTGAGTATAAGCACCTCAAGTTTAAACCTCTTAAAGAATTAAATAATGCAGTTAAGAACTATGGCCCCAATGCCCCATTTACTGTATCCATGCTTGAGACCCTGTCCGGTGGCGGGTACTTTACACTAAGCGAAGGGCTTCGGGTGGCTTAGACGGTCCTCTC
>NW_008329323.1:34302-55096 GCF_000622305.1 Nannospalax galili | reverse complement strand
GCATTGCTTTTGCCAGACATAGACATAATTCGAGGAGATGAGCCTTGCCTAGTTTTGACACATTCGTTCCTAGGCACAAACGAGTGGTCCAATTTATTCCATTGCTTATTGGACTGGGTATCTCAGGAACACTTGCTGCTGGCTCAGCTGGTGTAGGAGTGGCAATAGACACTTACAACAAATTATCTCAGCAGTTAATTGATGATGTTAATATGGTCTATCGGTCTGTACAAGATCTTCAGGACCAGGTAGACTCACTGGCCGAGGTTGTCTTACAAAATAGACGGGGACTTGATTTACTAACAGCAGACAAGGGAGGTATCTGTTTAGCTTTACAGGAAAGATGCTGTTTTTATACCAACAAGTCCGGGATCGTCAGGGATCAGATCAAAAAGCACCAAGAAGAGCTAGAAAAAAGACGCAAAGAGCTCTTTGTAAGCCCCATGTGGAGCATGTGGAATGGAATCCTGCCCTATTTTCTACCTCTCCTTGGGCCCCTGGTGGGGTTCTTGCTCATAATTTCCTTTGGGCCATGGGTGTTCCGAAAGATTACTGACCTTATTAAAAAACAAATTGATTCGGCCACTAAGGTCTCTATCCACTACTATCGGCTACAGCTTGGAGATCCAGAGGATAGTGAGTATGACACATCCCTTGGATCCCCCTCAGCACCCTTAGACTTTTCCACCCTTGCTAACCCACCCAATACTTGGTGGAACTTTAGTCGCTAATGAAAAGATCAATGACGGGAATATTGTGGTGCCAGAGATTGGAGGCAGACTCTCAGCTGTAAGATACTCAATGATGGGAATAGCACAAACCCATGATTCGGGGGCATACCCCAAACTTGCGGGTACTGAACATGGAAGCAGTTTGTGTAGCCTAAGACAGGGGCCTTACCAAAAGAAACAAGAATCCCGACTCGGGGGACCCACCACATAGCCTAAGACAGATCCTTCCTTCGCTAAAGTTATTAATAAAGGGTGAGATGTCGGGAGCTGGAGAAACAACAATCATTACCAAAAAATATAAAATAGCTCTACAAACAGTTGACTTAAGCAGGAAATTCTGCTTGCACAAGTAACCTTGAGAAAGAATGTATGGCAAGGTTATCTTTCTCTTTCTCTTGCAAACAGTTCTTGGGAAAATGAGTCATGCAGTAATCTCTTGGAACATCTGGCAGTCAGTCACGTTGCTGAATTGCTCAGTCCCCCTCCCATACCCATAAGAATGCTGTAACCTTTGACCAACTTCTTCAACCCCCTCTAAATACAAACTGTATATAAAAAAAGCTTGCAGTACAATAAAGCGACCCTTGACAAGTGGACTTGCTTGGGCTCCATCTCTTCTTTCTCACCCGTTTTTCCTTTCAGGGAGTGGTCCCCCTCGAGCCTTACCTGTACAGGGTCCCCACAGGCGGGGGCACTCCTTGGTTTTCTTTTAGATATTTTTGGTATAATATATACTCAGAGATTAAAACTTCATGCTATTATCCTAACTCCAAGACAAGAAAGGGCTACTGCTGGTGGCACAACCCCCTTCCCTATAATGGGTGCACCTTAAAATGTGCCTCTTCTCTCCTCAGGGTCACACATTCCCTCCCTGGAGTTCAGGAACTCCTCCACTTCTCCTGCTACCAGAAAATCAGGGACAGCTGGGCTCCAGTCCAATTCTGTGGATGATTTATCAAATATATGGAACCTCCCTGCTTCCTCTGAAATGTATAAAAAGGGACCTTCACATACCCTACCATGTGGGTCTGAATTCTTCTTAGACACCCTGCCATGCCACTGTCTGTCAGTGACATTAGTAAGTATTTCCATACTCCCCTATCTGATGAGACCTGGAGCCAAATCTTAGCACCCTCTGGAATGACCCATTTGGTTACAGAAGTTGCCTTGGGCCAGCTAGAAGGCTCATTGGGTAAGGTCACTTGCCACTAAGCCTGGCAGTTTGATCCCAGGAGCTCACATGGTGGAAGGAGAGAACTGACTCCCATAGGTTGTCTTCTGACCTCTACACATGTGTTGTGGCCTGCACAGCCACACACAATAAATAAATGTAATTTTTAAAAAGTAAAAATAACTTTCCTTCCCTGAAATACACCACAGCACCTATCTCTATTGAATCAGCTCTGTCTCCCTCCCTAGGTTGATGTTTTCATGATTTAACACAGCATGGGGTCTTTTTTCTTCCTAGAATCCTACTCCTTGGGCCACAGGGTTCTTTTGAGGAGGAGGAATTACAGGCTCACAGACTCTCAGTAGGGTGCTGGAAGCAGAGTATCTATAAGAGCAAAAAAGATAGACAGTTACACAGGGGTGTGATCTGAGTAACTTCTGGCCTACAATCTAATATCTTGTCTTTTGGTTTATTTAAAAAGAATCAGATGGGTAATTCGATGGATGGGAAAGATAATGTGTTTAGCCTTTTGAGGTGGTGAACAGCATTGCCGGTGCCCACCGGCTGAGATGAACAGCACCTGAAAGGGGGAGTGAGGATGAAAGAAAAACAGGAGACAGAGAAAAGATACTTGGGAGGACTGTCAGTAGAGACTGCAGCCCGGTTTATTTCAGCTCAGCCTTCTTATACAGCAGATCATCAGATAGCCACCGTTTGCTTAGCTCAATTAGCTTCAACAGCTCTTTTTCCCACCTTTATCTGAGGGTCAAGGAGCGTTCAAATACTTGTAGTGAATTCCACCAATTAACCATCTTCCCTAAATTATCAACACATTCCTCCTGACTTGGCAGAACAATTCGGTACTTGTGTGCAAAACACAAACTCTGAGTCAAGGTGAAAGATCATAAAGTAAACAAGCAAGCCTGCCACAGCTCAATGTACATAATGGCTGTGCTTATACTAATAGCTTCCAACACAGCATTAATTTTTTTTAATGTTTTCTGTTGAAATTTGGGTGTCATGGAATTAGGGACCTCCCCATTTTGTGGTGTCTGAGTTGGAGGCTGATATCTGTGTTTGTGCATCAGGAAGATAATGCCCACATGAGTCCATATGGGTCACTGTACCATCTGGATGAATCAAGCAGCACTCATCATAGGAAGCAGGCAGGGAAAGTAGTCTGCCTAGCCTACATTTCATGAAGATACTGTTGACACAGCATAGCTCTCACCTCAAAGGGGATAACATGTTTATTTTGGAACCAAATATGAATAACCATGGTCTGGCAACACAGATTCAGGTTACCTCAAATTCCATGTTCCAATGTGGTAACAGTTTCATGAAGTCTTTATAATAACAGAACAAGAGAAAAGTCATAAATCAAGATGCTTTTTAAATACATTGGTGGAAACATTGGTACAGTTTTTCTGGGAACTTCTGTTCACAAAACCATCCTCAGAAGGTTAAAGAATACTAAATCTGCTTGGTATGGTGTTGTATACCTTTAATCTCAGCAATCAGAAGGCAGGGGCAGGATCTCTGTGAGTTCAAGGGCCTCCTGGTCTACATAGAGAGTTCCAGGCCAGTCAGGGCTGCATAGTGAAACCCTGACTCAAAAATAAAATAAAATAAAAGTACTAGGCTCATTAATCACCATTACCAGCACAAATTCAAACAATGCCTGAAATCTCCCATTGCTCGGGAATCTCAAGGAATTTTGGAATCTCTGTGTCAAAAAGTGCGATGAAGACCACATACTTTATCATGCTACACACCCACAGGAAACCCCAAATATTGGAACTATTTTCTCCAGTACAATCTGAGTATAACAATGTGGGTGCAAAATCAAGTACATGGAAATGTTGAATTTTACTAAATGCTGTTATCCTGGTTTGTAGCAGGAGGCCTCCAAAGATGGCACGGACCCAGAGCTCTGGGATTCAGGGAAAATTCACTTCACTTCTTGGTCCGCAAGTAGGCCGCCAAAAGGAGCCCACACCTCCGTACCCTGCTCCGGAGCCCAGTGACTGCTGACAGACTGTGTGGCACGGACCAATCAGAAAATGATACGCTGACTAAAGGGACTTGGGGGCGGAGAAAAGGGAAATATAAGGCCCGCCCCCTACTGCATTAAAAGAGCCTGCAGCACCTAGCCTAGTGCTTGCTTCTACCTGACTCCTGGGGTCTGTGTGTCGTGACTCCACACCTCTTGCCCCACCTAATCGGCAGGGGACCTGATCCAGGTCAGAATCTTCACAGCTGGCCTGAGGAGAACCCGCAACACTGGTTAAGGGCTCTGTTCATACAATCCCACCTATTATTTGTTGGGGAACCCTGCTGCTAAGGTTGCAGTCCACCATGTCCGGATAACTCTAAGGAGCTCTGAGCTGTATGGAAGGACTCCCTTTCTCAGCATGGGGCCTCCTGTTCTCTGCCTGACTTATCTGGAAAGTGCCTCCAAGCACGGATGCCTGACCTTATTTGGAACATGACCTTGGTCATAGTTACCTGCAATAAAACTGCCCCAGGAATTTTCTATATGATAATTAGGCATTTCCCTATAGCCAGATGATAGGATCCCCCTACCACATGTAAATAAAGCATACTATGAACACCTATTAGCTGAAGCTTTGGCTGCTGCCTCCACACTATATTTTTCCTTGACCCCCACTGAATAAACAGAGCTGTATCACTGAATCTGACTCCCCAGAAGGTCTTTTCTGTCGTGCTTACTGGCTGTCCTGACCCTGTTCATCGCTTCTGCTCCCTTTGTTCCTATGGGTCAGTAGCCAACAGCCCACAAGGGGAGGGGGAGACCCACAATTATTATTTACTGATTGATTGTGTTCATTTGTCATGAGAAAAAAAAAACACTTTACTGCAAACACCTTTCCTAACACATTGTTTTAACCCGGAAAACTTCCCAAATTCTCACTTTTTCCTCAGCAATGGATATTTGAACTATGAGGAGCAACAAAATATTATCTAGGCAGATTTCCCTAAAGTTTGTCAACTTGCCCTAGGCCTGTGATCCTTCACCCTTCCCAGTTTGAGCCAGCACATCCCAGTGCATGGCTGTAACAGGATGACCTCAGAGAAAACTGTTCTCTGGTGTTGTTGCCTGCCTTGGTGGCCTAGCTACTTGAGGACTCTCCATTGGGGGCAGGGGGAGAGTATGTGCGAAATCAATGGTGCAGACTTCGGGAGACTCACTCGGCAGTTAGCAAGCAAGTTCGTTTATTGTGCTGTTCGGGCTTTCTTTTATGCCCCCCACCCAACCCTCATTGGTTCATTTGGCTATGTGTCTCCTCTTCATTGGTGTAGCACAATGTCCTCTGTTTGTATCATTTGATGTTGTGCTTTATGGCAGGTTTTATGTTAGCCTGAATAATGGAAGTATTTACCGGCCCATTTCCCCACACTCTGGTCTAGGAGTTAACTGTCCCACCCCTCCTCCCAACACCAGGCTCCCCCAATCTTCGGTTTGCTTGCTTATCCCTGCCTACCACCGTTTCCTCCTCCCTAAGAAAGCACAACTCTCTTCAGTCTAACTACTAGCCTTGGAGACCATTGAAGCTTTGGACTCCATCTCCTGTTTCCCTGGTAACACTAGAAAGATAAACATCACCTTTGCCTCTTCTTAAGGCCTGGTGAAAAAGAATAGAATGACCCCGGCTTGGGTGAAGACATGGCATTCACATTGTGACCTCCCTTAAGAGTTAATCCAAGGGCTTCAGGGATGGCTCAGCAGATAAGGACAACTACGGCTTTTTAGCAGTTTGGTTCCCAGTACCCACACTGGGCAACTCACAACTCCCTGCAACTCAAGGGTATCTGACACCCTCTTCTGCCCTCAATAGGCACCTATATGCACATTGCATACATGAGCTCATGCAGGCATGCACACATACACATATAAACAATCTTAAAAAATAGAATTGGTTTTTATATACCAGAGTAGTTCCTACAACATCGATTCTAACATCAAATTGAAAATTGAACTGCAAATAGTAAGAAAAAAAATTATTTTTAAAAAAAGAAGAATTGAGCCTGGTGTGGTGGTACATGCCTTTAATCCCAGCACTTGGGAGGCAGAGGCAGGCGGATCTCTGAGTTCAAGGCCAGCCTGGTCTACATAGTGAGTTCTAGGACAGCTGGGGCTAACGGGACCCTGTCTCACACCAAAAAAAAAAAAAAAGAAAGAAAGAAAGAAAGAAAGAAAGAAAAGAGAGGAGGGCAAGGAGGAAGAAGAGGAGGATGAGGAGTTGAGACTGGAGAGATGGCTCAGTGGTTAAGAGCATTAACTGCTCTTGCAGAGACAATAAACAACGTGGCCCTATCCTGATGTATACTATGGGAGGTGAGGCTTGTTAGCCATGGTCACACCACTTTGTAAAACATCTCCATTTTTTTTAAACAATGACAATTTCAGAAAATAATCTGGTTTCTAGAACTAAAGTAATTTTTTTTCTAGATTCTTGGTCTTCCTTGCCCTCATAGCTGATTCTGCATACAGGCCCCAGACTAACAGACTACCATGAATCAAGCACAGCCTGGCTGTAGGTACATCCTGTGGTCTACTCATCAATTATGTGCACAGAACCTCCCATCTTCCTCTGAAACATATAAAAGGGGACCCCACTGCTACATGGACCTGAACTCTCCTCAGAGCCCCCACCTTGTTTTTGTCTTTTTATGGCATTAATAACTCTTCTAATTAATGTCTTGCCCCAAAGGACAATCTGCCTCAGTTTTCCCCATGAACTCCAAACCCAAAACCTTTCAGGGGTGAGATAGGAATAGAATGTATCCTGGGCCTTGTACTCCTAAGCTTGACACAGTGGGGCTCAAGGCCCCTGTCGATAAAATTTCTTCTAGGGAACATAAACAATGTTCAGCCCCTTCCTTCCTTGGTCCCTAAAACAAACCAAGGTACAGTTTAGCCAAACTACAGTCTGGGAAACAAGTGAGTTTATTGGGATTACTTATAGGCAGTGGGTGAGGGTTTACTTACAGGAGTGTGGGTGCTCCTCTCATAAGGCTACACTGGAAAGCCTTCATCCAAGCATGAATAGTGACCTCTCCACCACCACATAAAATGTCAAAAGAGAGCCTCCCATCAGCTTCCTTAGTTTATATACCCTTATACCCTCCACCTCGTAAAAGTACGGTCTACTGGTCAGGAGGTACGGCTGACTCTCCCTGCCCCTCCTTTATTGTGGAGCATTAGAGTCAACAACCTTAGCTTTGATGATCTTAGGCAAGCTGGTTCATCCCAGCTTGGGAAGAAGGCATTTGTCCACGGACTTTCTGTTGGTAGACGATCTGATGCAATCATCATGACCAAGATGTAAATACTTCCAAAGCCTAGGACCATGTATCCTGAGCACTGGGCTCAGTGTCCCAAGTCCTCACATTTAGCTACTGCTTTTCTAATTTGGATAGATGCAGCTCAAAGGACTGCTATGGAGGCAACTGCTGCTATACCCAGGTGAGAGAATTACTGATCACCACCACATGCATAAGTCAATTAAGAAAAAAGTGAGTCCTTTATTGATTAGCATGTGACTGAGGGTGACTTGTGTCTCAGAAAAAAAAATCTCTCATCACTGAAGCTCAATGGTATAGAATTTATAAAGGCAAAACTCACCAAAATAATAATAGCATTTTATTTTATGTGTATTAGTATTGCCTGCATGTATCAAGTACATCCATGTCATGCAGTGCACTTGGAGGTCATAAGAGGTCATCAGATCCCCTGGAACTGGAGTTAAGGACAATTGTTAGCCACTGTGCGGAGGCTGGGAACTGAATCCAGGTCCTCTACAAGAGCAGCCAGTGCTTATAACTGCTGAGCCATCTCGCCAGCCCTTAATTTTCTTTTAATTGTCAAGGTCAGTTGAGGATCTGGCCCTCAGGGATCACTTTGGCTGGGGGGTGGGGGAGGGGGCTGATTCCTTTTTTATTTTTTTGCCAGTTCCATTTATATGAGGATAAGTTAAAGGTCATACTTGACTATGACTCTGCTTAGAAGGATTGAGGAAATTTTTTTCCTCTGTGTTGACCCTCCTCTTTGTAGAAAAGACACTGGTTAGAGTCCATCTAGTGGTGTGTCCATCTAGTGAGGTCTCCCTTAACAAAAGGACAGGTGACACATCACAGTAACAGGATATTTTGAGGTGTCCCATAGTCCTTTGGGATTTAGTTGACCTTGGAGGGTCTCTTAGTTTGTTTCTCCATTGCTGTGACAAAACACTCTGACCACTACCAACTTGGGGAGGAAAGGGTTTATTTAGCTTACAACTCCCAGGTCGCAGTTCATCAGGGAGGCCAAGGTAGGAACTCAGGGCAGGAACCTGGAAGCAGGAGCTGGAGCACAGGCCATGGAGGAACGCTGTTTACTGGCTTGCTCCCCTGGGCCCTGCTCAGGCCCACCTGCCCAGGGGTGGCACCACCCACAGTGGGCTGGGCCCTCCCACATCGCTCATCAAGAAGATGCCCTCAGACATGGCCACAGGCCAGTCCAATAGAGGTAATTCCCCAATTGAGGCTCCCTCAACCCAGGTGTGTCAAGTTGACACTAAAGCTATCCAACACAGAGGGAAAGGAGCAAAATATTGTTCCTTTAATTCCCTTTGATCAGATTAGTATAGGCATCGAAGTATGGTTATTAAACATTCAGGAAGGTTAGTAACACCAGTCTGAGACTTTTAATTACTGTGTAGTATGTAGATAAAGGTTGAACAAAAATCCTTAAGCCAGTCTTTATAATTAATTGCTAACAAGAGCTAATTTAAGTAGAGGTCTGACTGAACCTTGGCCATAGAAATTTAAAGAAGGCTGTTCTATTACAAACAAAAGTAGCCTCCTTTCTTTCCAAGACCCTCCATATTCTTGTTTATGGTCTTTCAGAAGGAAAGGGGGAAATTACATTACACACCTATGGACAGAAAAATCAGCTGCTCAGGATTCCAACCAAGCTCACCAAAATTGCTGTTTTCTTTTGGACTGTACCAATTTGGTATAGGGAGGAAAAACCTAAGTCCTCTTAAAATTATCTTGTTAATATGCAAAAGAAAGCACCCTGTGTCCTAATGACAACCTAAAGCAGATTTCATAAGGTTTGTAAAAAATCCTAAAAGTAATGTTTGCATGATATAGAGAATCACAAAGAACATTTGTCAGTAGCTACATGTAACCCCAATATTTGTCTGCATCAATCCAATCTGAGGCTATAACTGGGTATGTGGTAAAATCCAGAGGAGCAGACTTTTTCTGCAATACCAATTATCAGAGTAAGAACTCTGTATCTCTGAAGTACCTGGCTACCAGATCACGGAGCTTGCTTTTAGTAATTTAACTTTTTAAAAGTCCCTCTCTTCTGAATGTTATCCTTATAGAGAGAAACAGAGAGGTCACAGTAACTGGAAGTCTTATCCAAGGCCTTTAGCTAAAGTGAGAAAATTAACAATTAACAATTTTTAAATGTTCTTGCATAAGAAAGAAATGCAGCACTCCTTACGCAGACCACCTTAGACAGTGATCCATTTGCAGGGATTAAAGGTGTGTGTCACCATTCTGGTTCTCAAAACACTTAACAAAACTTTTGTCCTATTTACAGAACAAAAACTTTTTTTCCTATATTTTTATAAATGAATTTTCATTTGGTGTGCTAGGTATGCATCTGCATGCAATTTAAACATTCAAACATTTAGTTTTTAATAAGCCTATTCAGATCTTCATCACTTGCTCAAACATTCTTCATTACTTCCTCAAATGTTCTTATTATCCCTTCTATTCTGGAAACATCCAGCCCTCTTAATTTTCATACATAAATCTTTCTTTACTAAAATACCTCCAATTTCATAACCTTTTACATTTTCTTTCACCTTTTCATTTCCCTTTTAATACCATGAGACATAATAACATTCATAAACAAATTTACCACCTGTTATAAGAATTCACATTCTGGGTATACTAAGCAATTAATGTTTACTCCCTTTTTAAAGTTCAAGTATTAAACCAATGTTTGCTTGCCTTAAAGCTCACCAATGAGTTCATTGAGTTTACTTGCAGAGCATAGGTAAGGGGTTGCTGACAGGTGCATGGGTGACCTGAAAGTAGTTGCATTGCAAAGTTTTTATTTACTATGGATATTGATTTCCCCATAACCTGTCAAGCTCCTTTCTAGCCTTTTCCAAGATTATAATTAGGGCAGAATTGCACACAGCTGGCTGGAAAGAGTGGCTGGATACTCAAGTGAGGGTCCAATGAGCCTGTTTATGTAGAAACATGATAGTCATGCAAAACATTATCAAGTTGATGTTTACCAAAAACCTCACGAGGGTGACAGTGAAAGCAAGGATATCCATCCCATAGACAGAGCTAAAGCATAGAGGAAGCCTTGTTCCTTAGGACACAGGAAACCTGAAAATAAACTTGCAACGAGTAGCCAGTGGGGCTCAGGGGAGAGATTTATGGCAGGCTGCTTTCTGTCTCAGGATATCAGAGGGGTCCAGGACCTTGGGGTGGAGGAATGTCAGTTTGTGAACAGGAATTCCTGCCCTCCCCCATCTGTCTCAGTCCTCCCTTACTGCCCCAGCATAGGCTTAGGGAACTACTGGCTGGAAGTGCTGGCCAGAAGGGGTCAGGAAAGTGCCTTAGCAGGGCCTGCATATAGCTCCAGTTGAAAATAGCTATGTTTGGAAAAAGTTGTTTCCTGGAGACCATATACAAATTTTAAATAAGTCTATGTTTACATATAATAGTAACTGTTAAGGTTCAGATAGAGCTGTCCCCTCACCAACAGGATCCCAAGGACTTCTTATGCTCCTGAGAAAAGGGAACCTAGCTGATAAGCACCTTGGTCTTTGAAGTCAAGAGAAGCAGATTTTTCTCCACTGTTTGGCCAACACTGCAGGCTTCCCCTTTGATCACTAAAGAGGACAGGTTTTAACAGTCCCACTCTCCCGCTTCCCCCCTCCTCCCAACTTAAAAACAAATACATCTTCCCGCCTTCTGAAGGAAGCAGAAGCCTCCCTTTTTAAAAGACCCCAGCTCAAGACTCCAGCAGACATTTCCCCTGCCTGGAAGGGAATCTGTTCCTTTGCTAATAAACCCTATTTTGATGGAGTTTTATCTGTGTCCTAGTGCCTCCTCCTCCATTCGCTCATTCTCTGCCAACTTTTTACTTATCAGATGGTGCCAAAACCTGGTTCTTACTTCAAGGGACCTGCCTGGACTTCCCCAATGCCACTAACTTGGCTCTCAGGTACACTTCTTTTCTCTCTCCTCCTCTCCCCAGCCCTCTTTGCTCTCACCTCTTTCTGGCTCTCCTCACTGGGGAACACTCTGTCTTGCCTATTTATTTTGATCTCCTTTCCCATTGATTTTCACCACTCCCGGACAGCACTGTAATCTCCATGATGGACCTGCCTCATCCATTCCCTATCTCAATTCCCCCACCACCGCTCACCACCAGCATCTCCCCTCCCCGCTCCTTTGCCATGGGCCTGCAAGCTCTGCTGTCTTCCATCCTTTTCCCCGTCTTTATCCTCTTCCACTGCCTTTCCTCCTCACTTTACTCAGAATGATTTCTGATATCGTTCAACACATTCAAATTCTCTGTATCCTTCTCCTCTCTCTCAAAGTCCCATACTAAAGCTTTCTACTCCCTGCTGTGTGCCTGCCTGCAAGCCCACCACGTGTCTGACCTCCCATGCATGCTTTAAACCTGCATGACCCCAAGGTTTGTTTCCCTTCCCTCTATTCACCCCCTCCAGGCAGCTGCCAAGATTGCCAGCTCGCCTGCCCTGCAATTTTTTTTCTTTAACATTCTAATAAAATAAGTTTCGAGCTGGTCCCATTCTTAAATTCTCTTACAATTTTGGCTAACTACCCTTTAGGGTACCCTTTCTCCCCATTTTGACCCAACTAGCCTAAACCAGCTGGGAAACTTTGCTGGAGCATTTAAAGAATTTCGGGCAGCTTGCCCCATTGACAAAGGAAAAACGTTTTAAAAGCCCTTTTTTCTCCTAAACTTTTTCTCAGGCAAAGGGGCTCAAACTTTGACCTTAGGCCCTCTTGGGCATGAAACAACTGGTACTCAGGCACCTACTTTTCTAACTAGACCTAACCATTTTAAATTTCACTATACGTAAAAGGTCACAGGCCCTGCTCAGGTGAGTCATATGCTTTCAGACCAACAAACACTGATTTATATGACCTGTTCCTTCTGCTGCCCTCATGAGTTTCCTTTCCATAGCTGTGTCTACAAACTAAGAGATCCTGAGAACTTGGCTTTACATTCACAGCTACAATGGTTGGTGAGAAACATGGATTTCTTTAATTTGCTTTTCTATTTGGGTCACATATACATATATATCTGAGGGTGCTTTCTTCTTCAATATCAAGCCTAATCTACTGGTACCAGGGATGCCTACAATTCTCTTACAATTTATTTCTTGTTTTCATTTCTTGATGATGTTATAGAATAAACAATGCATTTCTAGTTCACACTAAGGTAATAATGCAAAATCTACACAATGGCAGTGAATTAGCAACTATACCCGAGATAAATGCAAAAAGAAGAGGATGTTTTTGCAGGAAGCTAGGAGGATATTTTGGATGGGACATTAGGATAACCTATCTTTGCTCTCCCACTCCACTACCACCCTCTCAGAGTGACTGGAATTCATACATTTTCTCATTTGTGTTAAGGCCTACTGTGTCAAGTTAGTGTCCCCAGAAGACAATATTTTTAAGAGTAAAAATGTCTTTTTAATCTGCTTCTATGGTATATTTACTGGTTTTTTAAAGATGATTGTTTTAAGTTTTTACATCATTTGACATAATTATGTTTTAAAAGAAATTATTTTTATGTTTTGACATTGAATGACATCTTTATCTGGTAATTTTAAAGGAATTATTTGGATTTTAACATCTTTTATATGGTATTTGCAATATCTTTCATATGGTATTTGCTAATTTCTAAAAATGACTATTTTAAATTCCTACTGTTTTACATAGTATATTTGCTAGTTTCTAAAGGAAACTTAAAGTTTTTCTAGCCATTTGCGTTCAAGGTGCAAAAGGAGCTGACACTTTGTGATGACTAGACTTGTGAAGCAGATAAAAATTTGCTGTACTCCAGGGCCAAAACCTTACAAGAGACAAGCTGCTACCAACACATAGTTACAACAATGAGAGGTAAAAAGTAATAGTCTACTTGAGTGAGAGGCTTGAGATGCCACCTCTACTGGTCTTAACTCCTCCCCTTTCTACATTATGATTCGAAGCTTGTTTTTCTCTGGAATAGAGTTATTTCCCTCTCTGATACTCAAATGCTCTGTGTTTGCTTATGTTCCTTCCCCATCATTCCCTGAGTGCTTTCTAGTTATAATGTCAGAGTAATATTAATTATATTGCTAAATTGTCACGTGCTGTTTGAACTCACTGAGATGCTGACTCTGAAGATGGGATTGGCCTTCCCACTTCAGACTCAAGCCTATTATCTCAAAATGTGTTCTCCAAGACTTTTCCAGGTTCAAGCTGGCCCCTTGACCCTGTGACAAGGAGGAGAACAACAAAACAGCCTAAGAGTAAAGGCACTATGCAGTTGAGAACTGCTAAGGTGTAAATTAATTTCAACAGAGGGTATTACTGACTATAATAAAACAAGCTAATATAATTATTTTCAGTACTATTTACATTTTATTTGTTCTTAACCTAATCTTTTAATATTTCCTTTTGTCCTTCCTATCGCCTCTGATTTATGTTCTTATATTGACAAGGTTTTATTAACTTCCTTCAGTTATTTAGCTCTTAAAAAGAAAAAAAGATGCTACCTCAAATCTATATGGAAACTTAACTCTTTCTTTAGGCCACTAATTACCTATACAAAATGACATCTAAACTGGTTGGGTAAAATCCTATTTGTTAAATACCATTTTTGTTTTTAGTTTATTTTCATGGTGTTTTAAGATGGATTCATTTTATCTACTTCAAAAGTGTTTTAGTTTAAAAATGATAAACCAACCACATTCTCAACAAAGACTATATAACTAAATATGTATATACAGTCAACATAAATTTATGCTTCTTAAAATTAATTTACTTGGTATCATACTAATTTTTCTCATGAAAACTAAAAATGTTAAATTAACACCAAAATATTTTTTTCAGGCCAAAATATTCTCTCTTTAATCTACAACATGGTTCCTGGCACTAAAATATATAAATTAATTTTAAGTACCACTCTTCCTCTCTCTCTCTCTCTCTCTCTCTCTCTCTCTCTCTCTCTCCCCCTATCTCTCTCCTGCCCCTTTCTCCCTTCCTCTCTCTCTCACCACTGCCCTCCTGGGGCTCCACCAAACCTCTATTAAACCACCGCCCTTCTAGGGCTCATCTTCCCTCAGCCTCGACTAAATGTCAGGATCAACTTGTTCCACAAACTTCCCTCCCTTCTGGCTCACTGCATTTTTTCCACTTTTCTCCCATCCCATTCCTTGTACTCTGTCTCCATCTACTGGCTGGTCATGCCACACTCTCATTGCAAAGTTTTCCACTCTTCTTGCTTGCCTCAAAATCATACGTGTGTCAGAAACCCCGTTCCTTTCTCTGGATATAGGATGCTATTTCCAGAGATAGGAACATTCACTACTTCCTGCCCAGGACAGGATCTCGCCTTTCCTCTCCCTGATGATCTAATTGCCGGATGCCGCCTTCTGGAACCTGAAAATAACTCGAAAATAATAACTCAAACCTGAGCAACACAAAAAGGACGCTTTGTTTTTATGCCTGGTTCTCCTCACTCTCGTTTTGTGTGACCAAACCCCTTTTCCTCCTACTCCCTCCCTGTCTCTCTCTCTCTTCCTCATCTGCTGCACTTTCCTGCCTGGACTCATGATCCTGCTTCCACTCCCTATGGAGAGAAGATTTTCTTTGTCTCCCATCTGCTCGGTTCTGTCTCTACCTCCTACCCGCTTGCTGGGTTCTTTCTCTAGCTCCTCTTCACTCTGTATTTAATCTGTCGCTATGGAAAACACCCACTCAAAGTCTCAGGACCTCACACCTCTTGCTTGGCTTCTTAAATCCTTAAAACAACTAAAACTTTCGGGTACAATCAGGCCAAAATGCCTGAAATTCCTGTGCAGCACTGCCTGGCCTCAGTATGAGTTAGATAATAACTCTGTTTGGCCAGACACTGGAAACTTAAACTTCAATATTTTGAGAGATTTAGAAAATTTCTGCCATTGTAAAGGCAAATGGTCTGAATTACCATACATCCAAGCTTCCTTTGATCTCTGTGCTAATCCCTCCCTCTGGGTTCCATGTTCCTCCCATCATGTTCCTATGGCTAAACAGTTTCATGGGATCCCAACCCTCCAGGGGCTTCCTCCCTCCCCCCCTCCACCCCAGCTTTTGATCCTACCATAGCTGATAAACTGCCTCTGATTAGGACCCATCCCAAACCTCCTCCTGCTCCCCAGCCTGAGGCACAGCCAAGTCTCCCCCCATGCTCTCCCCTTGCTATACTCTCCCTTGCTTCCCATTCCAGGGCCCAACCCATTTCACCTCCCTTCTCCAACTCGAACTCCCTCTCCACACCACAACCGTCCCCCTCTCCAGCGCTGCTCTAAGTCCATCATCCACTCTCCTTCCACTAACTCTCCTCTACTTGAGGAAATCCAAAACCTTAAACACCTCCTTGTCAAATATTCCCTAGTCTCCCCTATTCTGGCTTCTACCTCAAATAATCCTTTTATTCCTCCTATCTCCCCTATTCTGGCTTCTATCTCAATTAACCCATTTATCCTCCTATATCTAACTTCTACTTTGATTCCAGACCCCTGCCTCCAAAACCCTGCCCCTCTGTCCCTGCATGGACAGGACACCCTTCCAATCTCTCTCACTCCAACAGTTATAAAGTCTAAACAGGGCTTTAGCACAGTTTTCCTTAATTGATTATGCTGGAGGTTGTAAGTGTCAATTCTTTTCATAGACCACTCACTAAACTACATAAGGTAAAAGATTTACCTAAAAACTTATAAAACACAATATGTACATGGGTAATGTACATATTACATTATCACACACACACACAGATATATAAAATTTAGATTCCATGTTCTTTTAATAAGATGATACTACACACTACTTTCTTCTGAGTCAAACAACTACCACCTTCATGACTTCAGCTGTGTACACTAACAAAAAATCATCACAATTGGACTTGTTGACTTGACTATGGTATTCTTTAATAAAAAGAGGCCAGGTAAACAGGGTCATTGGACCCTTACCTGAGTATCCAGCTGCTCTTCCCAGCCAACTGTATGGAATTTGACCCTGATCACATGGTCTCCTGGAGTTGGAAAAGACTAAAGCATATTATCTGAAAAAGGCTAGGAAGAGAAGGCTTGATCCATGCTTGGTAAAGGCTTTCCAATATAAATATTCTCAGGTCACTCATACACCTCAGCAACCCCTCAGTCATCTCTGTAAGTACACTCAGTAGGTTCACTGGTCCCCCAGAAAAACTTTAATCAAACATTGGTTTGATACTACAACCTATAAAAGGGAAAAATATTGCTTAGTATCCCCAGGAAAAGAAGTCTCACAACAGAAAAAAAATTGTTTGCTAATGTTATTGTGTCTCATGGTTATTAAAAAACAAAAATGGAAAATTGGAGGACATTGGAAGGATATGAGAATGGAGATATTTTTAAAGAAGGACTTATGTATGAAAATTATGATGGCTGGATATTTCCAAAATTGACAGAGAAATGAGAAAGCTGGGCAGGTGATGAAGGTCTGTGTAGGGTTGGTCTAATATAACAAGGATGAGACAAGGATAATGTGTAGACAGTCTTGAAATTTCTGAGGTCGCAGCTTAATTAACTAGTCTAAGGATGTCTAACTCCTCATTTTGCTCATAATCACATAATCTGTTGCTCTGGGGACCATTCAGTCCAAGTCTCAGGGTCTCATACCTCTGAAGTTCCTGTGCAGCACTGCCTGGCTTCAGTACAAGTTAGATAATGACTCTGTTTGGCCAGACACTGGCACCTTAAACTTCAATATTTTGAGAGATTTAGAAGATTTCTGCCATCATAAAGACAAATGGTCCGAATTTCCATACATCCAAGCTTCCTTTGATGTCCATGCTAATCCCTCCCTCTGGGTCCCATGTTCTTTCCATTAGGTTCTTCTGGCTAAGATAGTTTCATGAGATCCCAACCCACTAGGGGCCTCCACCTCTCCTCCTCCTGCCTACCCCTCCACCTCGGCTTTTGATCCTACCAAAGCAGATGAAATGCCTCCAATTAGGACCCATCCCCGATGTCCTCCTACTCCCCAGCCTGAGGCACAGCCAAGTCCTCCCCATGCTCTCCCCTTGCTACACTCTCCCTTGCCTTCCATTCTACTAATCCTGTAAATTTCATACAATATTTTACATACATCACTTGCACCTATGATCTAACCTGCACTGTCCTGCCCCATGTGTTTTGAGATAGCCCTCACCATTTTGGACAAGATCTAGCCTGGGATTTAACCTCCCTAGAACTTAACCCCTCCAACATCCTACAATATGTAGATAACTTACTTCTTTGCTCTCTATCTCTCTCAGTCTCCAAGGTCCACACAATCAAACTCCTTAATTTTCTGTGGTACAAGTGTGTTCTAGTTTGTTCTTCATTGCTGTGACAAAATACTCTGACCACTACTAACTTGGGGAGGAAAAGGTTTATTTAGCTTACATATCCCAGGTCACAGTTCATCCAGGAGCCCAAGGAAGGAACTCAGGTCAGGAACCTGGAAGCAGGAGCTGGAGCACAGTCCATGGAGCTGGAGCATGGCTACTCAGATGTAAGACTTCAAATTTTGTTCTACAATACTGTAGTGCTCACCTACAGCTAAGGGAGGCAACCCACTACTGTTCTAGCCAAAAAAAATGAAATGATGGCTAAATTTGTTTTCTCTCCCTATCTAGAAGCCTTTGAGAGGTAACTGACACTGATTCTAGCCACTCCAACAGCTATCAAAATACCCGAAAACAAATGCTGAGTCCATCACTCTCAAGTTCAGCCCTGGCAAAAGAAAAAAAAAATGAAAAAAGAGCTATTACCTTGGTGCTAACCATTGCTCCTTGCCTCTAGATATTTTCAGGACCAAATCCAAAAACTAATTCTTACTAATTTTAATCAGTTGTTACTTTCCTTCCCTCCACATGTGCCTGTCAAATATCGAGGACCCTGTTGAGATGCATGAAAAGGGAACCCCTGCTGTCTGGCCGACCCCTAACCCATCTATTCCCCCACATCAACCCTGTCCAGCAGGAAGTAGCAAGATGACAACGGTGCCCCCATCCTATAACACAAAAGGCTGGAATGTTAAGGTTCAGATAGGGCTTTCCCCTCACCAACAGGATCCCAAGGACTTCTCATGCTCCTGAGAAAAGGGAACCTAGCTGATAAGCACCTTGGTCTTTGAAGTCAAGAGAAGCAGACTTTTCTCCACTGTTTGGCCAACACTGCAGGCTTCCCCTTTGATCTCTAAAGAGGACAGGTTTTAACAGTCCTGCTCTCCCACTCCCCCTCAACTTTAAAAAACATACATCCTCCCACCTTCTGCAGAAAGCAGAAGCCTCCCTTTTTAAAAGACCCCAGCTGAAGACCCAGGCAGACACTTTCCCTGCCCAGAAGGGAATCTGTCCCATGTGTTCCTTTGTTAATAAACCCTATTTTGATGGAGTTTTATCTGTGTCCTGGTGCCTCCTCCTCCATTTGCCCCTTCTCCACCAACTTTTTACCTATCAGTAACAAAGTAGCTGGTCTTCTCCATTGTTGGAGACATATGAGTAGCTTTTAGAAAGTAATGTTTTGCAAAACAATGTAAAAACTTGATAGTCATACAAAAAGATCCAAAATAGTAGTCAGTTTTAGAAAACAGTAAATTTACCTTATAAAGCCCCAAACCCAAAATAAAGTTTTTAGAAACATGTCAAAACAATGTAAGACCTAAAACAGTTCCTTTAAAAAGTCAGTTAAATCATATAAAAGATATCAAAATCCAAAAATTTTACTATGGAAGTATGTTGTTACCTTCATAGGCTGCCATAAAAATGTATCGATCCCATTACATGTACAAACTTTTGATGAAAAATACCAACAAACAGCTGGAAAACCTGTCTGAAATGTATGAAGTCAAAAACATAGGCAAATAAAAGTTCTGTGGGAAATCTCAACAATAAAATTGATTAGAAAGAAGATATAATGATGTAAACAAAGTTCCCTGAGAGAAGTTCCACCTTTAAACCAAGACAGATATGAAGAGGGCTCCCATACAGCTGTTGCACAAACACATTGGTTCCCCGTGGCAGATTGCCCATTTTCCCACTGAGAACAGAGGGGATGGCATGCAGGGACTGCCTGAGCAAGAGGGAGAGGGAAGGCCCACTGGGGAAGAGATTTGTGGAGAGGAACACAGAGGAGGGGGATGGGGTGCAATTCCCACTCCATGGAAGCAGGCAGAGCTCTGGGTTGGAAGGGGTGAATCCAGAAGTGAGTTGGTGTGACTGGAGACTTGACATCCTGGGAGGGAAAGGGGGGACAGTTTGGGGAGTCCAAAGACAAAAGACAGAATGAACAGCCAACAACCTCAGAGGGCAAAGTTTACTAGAACTCATAATATAATCCCAGACAAGGGACTTGCACTGATCATGTAGCATAGGCAATGAGAGAATAGGAATTCTGCCACTGGAACAGATGAGTACCTCAGGTCAGCTTCTGGTCACCTGTAAGCCAAAGTGATCTCAGAGGAAAGTCCAGCTTTCCTGGCCTTGAGATAGATAACAAAAAGACAAGACAGGGCAACAATAACAGGAAAATGCCAACAGGACAAGTTTCCAAGTACACTAGCTCAGACTCAAGGGAAGCATTCAATAATTCATATAAAAGATCAGCAGGCTATGCATTCAAACAAAACTTGTAATAGGGCACCTTCTTGACCATATCTTAGGCTGACTCTAGTCTCTGAAATTATCAGACAGTTGGCCCAGGATATGGGAACACATGCAAGCTAGATCCTGGTTGCCTTGGGAACAGTCAGAACATCTTAGAGTGCTCCTGCTACCTGCTGATTTATGGCTTCTGTAGGTTATGTTTGCTTCTGCCAAATAGTAATTGTTGTTTAATAGACTAGAAATTATTTAGGGGACTCTCCACCAGTATGCTTGGGAACATAAACTTTTCACTCCTGGTTATAGTTTCTCTGTTGGGAGCTGTTAGTCTATTATGTACATTGAGCTGTGGCAGGGTTGTTTACTGAGTTTGTGTTATGCACACCAGTACCTAATCTGCCTAATCAGGAGGAATGTGTTTATATGGAGAGCCTCACAATACCTAACCTCAAGGCAATAGTGGTAAACAAAAGGATCAAAGAAGCCTTTGATCTGACCGCTCCTTGACCCTCAGATACAGGTGGGAAAAACCAGCTGTTGATAGGAATTGAGTCTTCTGTATAAAAAGGCAGAGCTGAAATAAACCGGGGCTGCAGGCACTACTGTCAGTCCTCCCAAGCATCTTTTCTGTCTCTTGTTTTTTCTTTCAATCCTCACTCCCCCCTTTCAGGTACTGTCCGTTTTGGCCGGCTGGCACCGGCAACAGAGGACAACATAAACATGTAATCAGTTAGAAGGGCATGTGTGGCTTCCTAACATGCAGTACCTATGTGACCACTGGGCATTTGCTTCACCTTGCTGTGTCAGCTTTCTCCATGGCTGTGAAAGGACATCTGAGGCACCTTAAAGGAAAGAGTATTTTAACATGAGCAACGTCAGAAGGAATGTTTCTCTTCCTTCCTTTGGGGGGGGTGGGGGTGGGGACTGGAGGGG
>NW_008329323.1:31114-33763 GCF_000622305.1 Nannospalax galili | reverse complement strand
TCCCACTGCCCCTTTTACCCAGGCTTTGTTAGAATCCCTGTCCACAGACGCGTTTCCTCCTGGAGATTGGAAACAGATGGCACGTGCTTGCCTTTCAGGGGGAGATTATCTGTTGTGGAAATCTGAGTATGAGGAACAGTGCCAGGTGACATGTTAGCTGGTTAAGGACAATATAGGGATACTGCTCAGCAGTTGCAGTACGATGTTGCGGCCTATGCGCAGATCAGTGCTGCAGCCCGAAGAGCCTGGTATAAACTGCCATCTAGTGGTAGGCAGACTGAGGATTTGTCTAAGATCAGGCAAGGTCTGGATGAGCCATATCAGGATTTTGTGGCTCGACTACTGCAAACTGCTGGTCACTTGCTGGGGGATAGTGAAGCAGGTTTACTTTTAGTGAAACAGCTTGTGTTTGAGAATGCTAATGGAGCCTGTCAAGCTGCTATTAGGCCTTTTAGAAAGAAAGGTGATTTATCAGATTATATAAGATTATGCTCTGCTATTGGGCCATTTTACATCCAAGGAGTAGCCATGGCTGTGGCATTGCAGGGAAAGCCTATTCAGGAGGTATTTTTTCAACAAACAAAAGGCTCAAAAAGACGGGCGGCTGGACCTGGGGGGAGCTGCTTTGAGTGTGGCCAGTTGGGACATCAAGTGAAACAGTGCCCTAATAAGCAGAGAGGAGGTCAGAGAAACAAAGAGCCAGACTTATGTCCCCATTGTAAACGAGGGAAGCATTGGGCTAATGAATGCAAATCAAAAAGGGATGTTACGGGGAACTTGCTTCTTCAGGGAAATGGAGAGCGGGGCCTGCCCCAGGCCCTGAAACAATATTATGGGGTGCTCCAGACACTCGTCTCCCAGCAGGGAAATCCATTCAAGACCTCTTTAGGGCCACCCCAGGAAGCGCAAGACTGGACCTCAGTGCCTTCACCTACACAGTATTAACCGCTGACATGGGATTGCAAGCCACACCTACAGGAGTGTATGGGCCATTGCCAAAAGGAACGGTGGGATTGGTATTAGGAAGAAGTAGTATCATCATGAAGGACCAGCAGGGAAATCCATTCAAGACCTCTTTAGGGCCACCCCAGGAAGCGCAAGACTGGACCTCAGTGCCTTCACCTACACAGTATTAACCGCTGACATGGGATTGCAAGCCACACCTACAGGAGTGTATGGGCCATTGCCAAAAGGAACGGTGGGATTGGTATTAGGAAGAAGTAGTATCATCATGAAGGAAATTCTGGTAGCTCCTGGAGTGATAGATTCAGACTATCGAGGTGAAATCAAGATTATGACTCATTCCCCCTTAGGAATTGCTGTAATACAGTCAGGACAAAGATTGGCACAATTGCTCCTGCTCCCTCTGGTTCATTGTGGCAACAATAGTAAAAAGCAGCATAGAGGGACAGGTGGGTTTGGTTCCTCTGATGTTTATTGGCTACAAGCTATCAGTCAGCAGCAACCTGAGTTAGAGTTAATTATTAATGGGAAAAGACTTAAAGGACTTTTGGACACTGGGGGGGATGTATCTGTAATCTCAGAAGGACAATGGCCCTCAGCCTGGCCAAAGCATACCTCCATGACGAGTTTGCAGGGCATAGGGCAAAGTCAGAGTCCATATCAAAGTAGTGATGAGCTACATTGGAAGGACCTTGAGGGGCATGAAGGTTCTTTTACTCCCTACATTGTGAAGGGGTTGCCCATCAATCTTTGGGGGAGGGATGTGATGAGTAAGATGGGAGTCTATTTGTATAGTCCCAATGAGCAGGTTTCACAGCAAATGTTTAATCAAGGAATGCTTCTGCAAGCCGGATTGGGAAGAAATGGGCAGGGAATTCAGGCACTGTTACAAATGTGCCAAAAATTGGATACAAAAGGGCTAGGATATTTTTAACAGAGGCCATTCAACAGCCTGCACCTCATGCTGATGCTATAATATGGAAATCTGAAAAGCCAGTATGGGTGGATCAATGGCCTCTTACCCAGGAAAAAATAAAAGCCGCTGAGCAGTTAGTGCAGGAACAGCTTGATAGCGGACATATTGAACCTTCTAATTCACCCTGGAATTCTTCTATTTTTGTGGTCAAGAAAAGGTCAGGTAAATGGAGATTGTTACAAGATTTGAGAGGAGTCAATAAAACAATGGAACTGATGGGCGCATTACAGCCTGGTTTGCCTATTCCTTTTGCTATTCCACAGGACACCTTTAAAATTATCTTGGACTTAAAACATTGCTTTTACACTATTCCCTTGGCTCCTCAATATTGCAAGAGATTTGCTTTTAGTGTGCCTTCCATAAATTTTAAGGAGCCTATGAAAAGGTATCATTGGAAAGTTTTACCTCAAGGAATGGCCAACAGTCCTACCTTATGTCAAAAATTTCTAGCTCAGGCTATAGCACAGACTAGGTATCTATATCCTGAAGTATATATTATTCACTATATGGATGATATACGTCTAGCTCACAAACTCGAGGGACTGCTATTAGCCACCTATGGGGTCTTGCAGAGGGATTGAAAAGTTATGGGTTAGTTATTGCCCCTGAGAAAGTACAAAAGGAAGCTCCATTCTGTTATCTAGGAAAACTGCTATATCCCAAAGAAATTAAACCTCAAAAAATACAAATTAGGAAGGATAATTTAAGAA
>NW_008329323.1:30368-30850 GCF_000622305.1 Nannospalax galili | reverse complement strand
AGGATGGCCCTCTCCTTTGGGTGCATCTACCAGTATCTCCAGTCAAAGTAATTAATCCTTATTATGAGGCTGTAGCGGCCTTGGTCCAACAATTGCACACTGAATCATGTTAGTACTTTGGAGCTGAGCCTGCTCAAATTGTTTTTCCTTACACTAAGGCGGAGTTGCTATGGTTGTTTCAAAATGTAGATTCATGGGCAATTGCATTTGCAAATTATCTAGATCAGATAGGGAATCATTATCTCAAGGCTAAATTGTTACAATTTGCTAATATGCATGAGTTGGTATTTCCAAAGATAGTTAAGGTTAGTCCCATCCCCCAGGCTACTGATGGTTCTTCTAATGGACACTCAGCTTATGTGATTTATGGGCAAAGTTGTTCTTTTCAAACTTCCACTGCTTCAGCACAGGTAGTGGAACTTCACACTGTAGCTTCAATGTTCCAGCTTCTGACCTCAACACCTTTCCATCTCTATACAGAT
>NW_008329323.1:27285-28833 GCF_000622305.1 Nannospalax galili | reverse complement strand
GAGATTGCGCTCCCTCCCCTAACAGAGGCTGGTAGTCAAAGACGGGTAAGATCTTCTGGTAAAAAGTCAACCTAAGACAGGGCGTAGCTGATGGAAGCTACGTGCCAATGATGGGTAAGGCTTTGCTCTGGCAGAAGACAACCTAAGACAGGCACGGTCCTTCTGTCCTAGATATAGCATAATCTGGGGTTATAAAAATAAAAAAAGAAGGGGGAGCTGTTGGGAGCTGTTAGTCTATTATGTACATTGAGCTGTGGCAGGCTTGTTTACTGAGTTTGTGTTATGCACACCAGTACCTAATCTGCCTAATCAGGAGGAATATGTTTACCTAATCTGCCTTATCAGGAGGAATTTGTTTATATCTCCACACACACAATACCTGACCTGGAGGCAATAGTGGTAAACAAAAAGATCAAAGAAGGCTTTGAAGTATTTGACAGCTCCTTGACCCTCAGATACAGGTGGGAAAAACAGCTGTTGAAACGAATTGAGTTCTTCTGTATAAAAAGGCAGAGCTGAAATAAACCGGGGCTGCAGTCACTACTGTCAGCCCTCCCAAGTATCTTTTCAGTCTCTTGTTTTTTCTTTCAATCCTCACTCCCCCTTTCAGGTACTGTCCATCTTGGCCAGCTGGCACTGGCATTTCTCTGTACTTTAAAAGTATCCTAAAACATTTAGATGTTCCTAAGATACAATTGCTATACTACAACCCCCTCCTCCCCCAGAGGCAACTTTGTGACTGTTAAAGACAAAATAGAATAAGAATAAGATTGATAATGTCAGTTTATGAAAGAGGAGGAAGCTAGTTCCATGCAGGCACTCAGACCCTCTAGGAAAGAGTGTAGCCCTGCCATGTAGGTTGGCCATAATAAATCTTCCTTTCTTTCTCCAGACTCACCTGTCTGTCTGTTTGGGGCATTTGTGGATCCCAGACTGTAACAAAGGGAATCCCAATTTCTCATGAGAGATAACCAGAATACTGAATTCTGAGGGAATTCTCCTTGTCAGGATTATCCTTCACAGACTGAAACCAGAAACAGAACCAGAGTCCCCAGCTATTGGTATCCCAACATAGTGCTAAAGGATGAATGGAAAACTCCTCATCAGGCCTACCTTTCCCAACCCGAGGGAAGGCTCCCCTTTGGGCCTATCCTTCCCAACCAGAAATCAGAAACAGAACCAGAAAAGTGAGTCCGCAGCTATTGGCATCCCAATACAGTGCTGGAAGACAAAGGGAAAGCTCCCCATCAGCCTGTATTTCCCAACCTGAAACCAGAACTGTCTTCGGAATGCAGACTTATTTCCTAGGCGAGTTAGAAAGACTCATTTTGGTGTCCAGGAATGTGACAGTCATTCCAGACTTCTTCTGGTCAAGTTAGGAGGAGTGGGGCCCCAGAACATCGTCAGGGAACCTCCTCTGAAATTTCTTCACTTGTTGTACCCCATCCACTGGACCCAAAAAAAACCACCGAGGACCCAACACACCAAAATGCAAAAGCAAAGGTTTATGGTTTATTCGGGCTTAAGCTCTGGCTCTCAGACTTCAAA
>NW_008329323.1:19888-27074 GCF_000622305.1 Nannospalax galili | reverse complement strand
TGCAGCCCTGGAAGTTTCTTATTGGTAGGTGCTATTCTCAGGGCTGTGGAATGTGCTGACTGTTACCTGTGGGGCCAGGAGTCTCTGTTTTTACCTTATAGGGCAGTTTTTATGCTTGGGCTTGCTTAATCTATAGTTTCCTGGAAGGGGGGTGGGGAATAGCAGGCGGGGGTCAGGGCATGCCAGAGTATGTCTAGGCATGTCTAAAGCAGCAGCCAAGCATTTTACAGAAGCTAAAAGAGCAATTATTGGGGGTCTGGAGGGATTGGGGGGTAGCGGGTGAATGAAGAGGGTCTCAGGGTTCTACACACTGACCTGGGAAATCCAGAGCAAGGCTGAGTCCTGTGGGTGTGAGGGGAATCTCGCTGAGGCCTCCAATTTGCTATACCCAGGTGAGAGAATTACACAGCACCACCACACGCATAAGCCAATTAAGAGGGAAAAGAATCCTTTATTAATTAGCAAGCAACTGAGAATGACTAATTCCTTAGGAAAAAAAGAAAAAACCTCTCACTCCTAAAGCTCAGAGGTACAGGGTTTATAAAGGCAAAACCAGATGAAGGTCAGAGAGGTCTTGCTACAGTAGTTTGGTTACACTTCTAGGCCATATTCAGGGTCATGAATAGCCCAGAATGTTTTGCTTTGGGAAGATTGTGGCTGGGAAGAATGCCAAAACAAGCACAATCTAGAGTCAGGATTGGCCCAGGACAAAATGGATATTTTTCCTGCTACTTCATTGCTTTTAGTAAATTGGTTTCTGAGGGACTTGATTGGTCTTGTACCACACTGCCATTCCATGTCTGATTTGTTTCGTTTCTTTGTATGTATGTTTCTTTGTATGTATGGCCTGGAACTCTCTACACAAGATGAACACAAATTAATCATAGAAATTCATGAGCCTCTGTCTCCAGAGTGCTGGGATTAAAGGTGTAAACCACCATGCTAGGCCTTAATCCCTAGTCTTATTCTGTTTTGTTTTTTTCCTTTCCCAGTCATATACAACACAACTAATACATTAATGTACACAAAAATATCAGTGTTACTTTCCTTTCTAAAATGATTTACATTTTTGGAGGGGTGATTTTTTTATGTTTAACTATGACTGTGTTTTCTTTGATAGTGATTATTTCTGTAGACAGTATTCTATGCTCCAGTGAGTACTAGGGATTGAGACTGATTTCCAAAACACCAGTCAACAGCATAAAAACATGTCAACCCTATGACAACATAGTTCTTCATGAACATTGTGAACACTTTGAATAAAGGTGATTAGGGCCATTGAGATGACTCAGGAAAGGCATTTACTGCCAAGACTGACAACCTGTGTTCAATTCCCAGGACTTATTTGGTGGAATGAGAGAACTGGCTCCTGTAAATTGTTTTTGACCTCCACAAGTGCACTTTGGCACTCATGCCCACACATGTGTGCCCACAAACATGAAATTAATAAATATGATTAAATAATTTAAGAGTAAGGCTGATTTAAAAACAATCCAGCCAATGACCTAAGCCAGGATATGCAAAACCACAGGAAATATGGAAAGCCAAGTTGTAAGTTAAATTTACTGCTGGGAGGTGCACATGGGGCTTCTAAGCCCCCAGCAAGGAACTCTCTTCCTTCCGTCCTTATGATACACCAAGACAATATTCATCCAAACTACAGTTTAGGGAACAACATGATTTATTGGGCTTGCTAACAGAGCATATGATGGTGGTGAGGGGGTACTTATAAAGGTATGAGCACCCTTGGGCTTTTTATCTCTACATTTCAGCTGTGGCTTCCAGATCTGCTGCTGGTTCAAGATAGTGAAGGCTCTTCCCTCTCTCTGGCTTCCTGTCTCTATCCTTAGTCCCTATCCATCATGCAGTTAAGGTTGACTGATTGGGTGGGAGGGGTGACTGTTTCCCTCTGCTCCTCCCCTCCTACAAAGAGTTTCATAGTCCAATTAGTTTGAGGTGATTGAAGCAAGTGGCAAGAAGCTAGAGAGGAAGGTATCTATTCATTGCTTGCTAGTCTGGCTTGCCACTCAGAGGATAAGCTTATTCAACACTCCACCCCTTCTTCTGGCTCTTACAATCTTTCCACCAGCATCTTCCACAAGAGTCCCGGGGTCTTGGAGGGGGTGACAGATGCAGGATGATCTTTCTTTTATTGTGGTGAGATAGTAAGCTCTTTTCAATATTTGTTTTCAGGATGTGGTTGTTGATCCATCCCAGTGGTATTTCTCCTACTATAAAGACAAATGAAAAGACGCAAGAACATCTAAATGAACATTGACTGCTGTAATAATTTAACCTATGGGTGTAAACACAAATGCTTACAGGATACCTTAGCAGGTGCAACACACTTATCTAACAAAACACTTGCAGTGGCTTCCCCAGTGGGGCCTATAACTTCTCCTGCCATAGGGGGTTGGCCTGGTCTACAGTACCAGATGTGTGTTCCATCCCTAGGAGCAGGCCTTATATCTAATCAGAAATTTTTCAGTTGTACCTACATTAGTTGAGCCACTATTGCACCAACAGGCACATCTTGCTTGGTATGTCAATAATGTGCATCATGTGGGGGTCTGGTCAATGAAGAGAACTGTTGGGGATCATTCTCCCCTAACAATTCTGCTAGGCACTTCCTGGCACTATGACCACTAGCCATCTGGTGCCAGGGAGGTTCCAACATCTCTCCCTCTCCTGCCCTCATATCATGCAGTGTCTTCAGCAACAGGGGCTTACTGACTCTTCCTGGTGTGTAACAACACACATAGCCTTTATCATTTTGAGGACCCTTGGGGTCTCTCTAGCCAAAAACTCATGGGGGGTGACAAACCACCCCTGGTACTGGAATTCTTAACAGTTCTACAGTTTGGGGGAGCCTCTATTTTTATTTATTTATTTTATTATTTATTTAATAACCATATAATTAGTTATACAATATTGTACTCTGTCTAAACCCTATAAGACATAAAATTAAATGAGGTTTTAAACTTTAAAAAAGGTCTCCATTTCATTATTAAAATACAGTTTCATACAGAAAAAATTCATTTTTAATACAATTGTCACTAAGTGCACATGTGTTTCTAATCTCTATATATCTGATTATAACTAGCCAGTTACTTTCTGAGCTCCTTGGCATTTGATCATGGATATAAAGTCATCAGGTAGATTTCAATGGTAATGTTTTTCACATCTACTAATTATTAAGGAGCAAATTTTTATACTTTGAAGAATTATTATTATTTTTATTTATTTATACACCCACTTCCCAGGCAGGACCCTCCCATAGTCTCCCTCCCCCCACTAGAGCCCTTATACTCTGATATCCCTGCTACTGTCTGCTGTGTTGTTGGCACCCCCAGCCATTCCCCACTACTTGCCTTTCTGGTGAATCCAGTCAGCCTATGCAGAGGTCTTTTTTTTAGGAGGGTCAGCTGTTCCTCATCTAGCGGTAATCAGTTGTCAATATTCCTTTAGATAAGATTGGGGTCTGCTGTTCAATTTCCCAGTTCTATGCTGGGTTACTATCAAGGAATCCCTTTGGCCACCCTGGCCAACAACTCAAAAGAAGGTATCACCTGTCTGGCATTGTTGTTTGTTATGTAGCCTTTAGCTATACATATGGATTCTTAGGAAATTATATTGTCCCCTTTAATCTTTGGTTATATTTTCATTTTGGGTGTTTAAGGCCATACAGTTGGTCCAGATAAACCAATTTATTTTTAGTCTTAAGGTCGTTTGAGGATCTGTTCCTCAGGGGTCACTTGGGCTTGGGAGGAGCCCCTGACTCCTTTCTTTTACCAGTTCCACCTACGTGAAGATAAGTCAAAGGTCCTGCTAGACCATGATTGGCTTTTCTTGGAAGCATAGAGGAAATGATTCCTCTGTGTTGACCATCCTCTTTATAGACTGGACACTGGTTCAAGCCCATCTGCAGGAGTCTCCTCGGCCTCCTTGTTCAAGAGGACAGGTGACCCACCACCATTACAGGAGATTTTCAGAGGTGCTCATAGTCCCCTGGAACTAGTTGACCTAGGAGGGCAAGGAGCAAAAACTGTCCTTTATGTCCCTCTGACTAAATTATTATAGACCTCAAAGTATATCTGTTAAACACCCAAGAAGGTTAGTTCCACCAGTCTGGTATTTTTAATTATTGTGTGTCATGTAGATAAATCTTGGGTAAAGACCAGTTGTTCTCAGAAAAACCTTACCTAGACATATATTTCTTGATCTGCTAAGTATAATTTCTCAGTAAGTTGTAGGAGTAATATGGTTCTCTCTGTTTTTCAAAACTAGCTAGGCATTGTTTATCTCTCACATTGTCTCACCCCCCATGATGGTTTTCCCACTTAAGGTGCCCCCATTTTCCCCCTTTCTCCCTTACTAATACCCTTCTCTGACTGTCCTACTTCTCTTGAGCTCCTTCTTTCCCCTTATCCCCTAGGTTCCTTGTATACCCTTCCCTCCCCCTCCCTTAAACTAACCCAATTTTTATCCATTTCTCCCTTATTAAGGCCTGTTTCCTACCGTTCTTCTCTTTCAGGTTATTTCTTTTCTTTACCTCTCTGTTTCCTTTCCATTATCCTGGTTCCTGTAGTTATGTCTGGTTGCATACTTATTTATCAGAGTCTTGTTCTAGGATCCACATATGAGGGAGGACATATTTCGATTTTTTTTCTGAGTCTGTTATTTCACTTAGTATAACAGTTTCTCATTTTATCCATTTACCTGCAAATTTTATGATTTCATCTTTCTTTACTGCTGAGTAAAACTCCGTCGTATAAATGAAACACATTTTCATTATCCACTCATCAATTGAGGGACACTTAGGTTGCCTCCATCTATTAGCTATTGTGAAAAGAGCAGCAACAAACATGGATGTACAAGTGTCTCTGCAATACGATGAGTTCTTTGGATATATGCCAAGGAGTGGTATAACTGGGTCAAATGGTAAGTTCATTTTTAGTGTTTTAAGAGTTCTCTATACTGCTTTCCATAGGGTTTGAACCAGTTTGAAGCCCCACCAGCAGTGGATGAGCATTCCCCTTTCCCCACATCCTCTCCAACATTTGATATCATTTGTTTTCTTGATCTTAGCCAGTCTGACTGGGGTAAGGTGAAATCTTAAAGTGCTTTTAATTTGCATTTCCCTGATTATTAGTGATGTTGAACATCTTTTAAGATGTTTCATAGCCATCTTTACTTTTTCTTTTGAAAACATTCTGTTCAGCTCCTTAGCCCATCTTTCAATTGGGTTGCTTCTTGTTTTGGGTCTCTGTTTTTTAAGTTCGTTATATATTCTGATAATTAAACCTCTATCAGATGTATCACTGGTGAAGATTTTCTCGATGTCCGGTTTAGAAAATCCTTTCCTATGCCTATATCTTGTAGGTTTTTCCCAATGTTTTCTTCTGACAGTTTCAGAGTTTCAGGCTTTACATTGAGGTCTTTGAGCCATTTGGAATTGACTTTTGTGCGGGGTGAAAGATAGGGGTTGAGTTTCATTCTTCTACAAGTAGAAATCCAGTTTTACCAGCACCATTTGCTGAACATGCTTTCTTTCCTCCTGTAAATGTTTTTGGCCTCTTTGTCAAATATCACGTGGCTGACATTGCCTTTGCTCATATTTGGGTCTTTAATTTTGTTCCATTGTTCTATGTGTCTAAGTTTGTGCCAGTAGCTTGTTGTTTCTATGACTATAGCTCTGTAATACAGCTTAAAATCTGGTATAATAATCCCCCCAGCATTGCTCTTGGGCTCAGGATTGTTTTGGCTATCCAAGGTCTTTTGTGCTTCCATATGAATCTTCAGATGTTTTTTTCCAATTCTTTGAAAAATGTCCTGGGGATTTTGATTGGCATTGCATTGAATCTATAAATTAGTTTTGGTAGGATGGTCATTTTCACAATATTAATTCTTCCAATCCATGAACATGGCTGGTGCTTTCATCTTCCGATGTCTTCCTCAATCTCTTTCTTTAAAGATTTAAAATTTTCATTGTAGAGGTCTTTAATGTCTTTGGTCTTAAAAAATCTAAAAAATGGATCTACCATATGATCTGGTTATATTGCTCATTGGCATATACCTAAAGGATTCATCCTACTGTAGAGATAGCTGCACATTCCTGTTTGTTGCTGCTAGGCATTTGTAGATTAATTTTGTAATCTGCCACTTTACTGAACGTTTTAATAATTTCTAGGAGTTTTCTGGTGGAAATTTTGGCATCTCATATATGATATCATCTGCAAAGAGGGATAATTTGATCTCTTCTTTTCCAATTTTTACTCCTTAATTCCCTTCTCTTGTCTTATTGCTCTTGCAAGAGTTCCAAGTACTATGTTATAAAGGAGTGGAGATAGTGGGCAGCCTTGTCTGGTTCCTGATTTCAATGGGAATGCTTCCAGTTTTTCTCCATTTAAAATGATGTTGGCTGTGGGTTTGTTGGATATAGCTTGAATTATGTTGAAGTGTGTTCCCTCCAATCCAGTTCCCTCTAGGACTTTGAACTTAAATGCATGTTGAATTTTGTCAAAGACCTTCTCTGCGTCTATTGAGATGACCATATGGTTCTGGTCTTTTAGTCCATTTATATGATTTATGACTTTTACTAACTTATGTATATTGAATCATCCATGCATCTCTGGGATAAAGCTGACTTGATCATGGTGGATGATATTTTGATGTGTGTCTGTATGCAGTTTGCAAGTATCTTGTTGAGAATTTTTGCATCTATGTTAATTAAGGATATGGGTCTATAGTTTTCTTTTTTGGTTGTATCTTTACCTGGCTTTGGTATTAGAGTGGTGCTGGCTTCATAGAAGGAATTTGGAAGTTCTCCCTCCATTTCTATTTTTTTGAATAAATTAAGTAGTATTGGATGTAGATCTTCTTTAAATGTCTGATAGAATTCTGCTGTAAATCCATCTGGTCCTGGAATTTTTTTAGTTGGGAGGTTTTGTATTACTGTTTGATTTTCCTTGTGTGTTATGGGTCTGTTTAAGCTGTTAATCTCTTCTTGGCTTACTTTTGGTGGTTCCCATGCCTTTAGATATGCATCCATTTCTTTTAGGTTTTCGAATTTGGTAGCATATAGGTTTTTAAAGTATTCCCTTATAATGTTCTGTATCTTTCTGGTGTCTGTTGTGATGTTTCCCCTATCATCTCTGATTTTGTTAATTTGGAGGTGCTCTTTCTT
>NW_008329323.1:19458-19784 GCF_000622305.1 Nannospalax galili | reverse complement strand
ATTTCATTAATTTCTGCCCTGATTTTTGTTATTTCTTCTTGTCTGCTGGGTTTGGGTTTCATTAGCTGTTGCTTTTCAAGTGTGTTGAATTTCAATGTTAAGTCATTTATTTTTTCTTTCTGATTTTTTGATGTATGCACTTAGAACTATAAACTTCCCTCTAAGGACTGCTTTCAGCGTGTCCCAGAGGTTTTGTTGTGTTGTATTGTCCTTTTCCTTTAATTCCAGGAATACTTTTATTTCTTTCTTAATCTCTCTTTTGACCCATTCATCATTCAGGAGTGTGTTGTTTAATCTCCATGTGTTCATGTGGTGATTAGGGCTTC
>NW_008329323.1:18251-19357 GCF_000622305.1 Nannospalax galili | reverse complement strand
TATGGTTGATTTTGGAGAAGGTTCCATGGGGCGCTGAGTAGAAAGTATGTCCTTTGGTGCTTGGGTGGAATACCCAGTAGATGTCTGTTAAGTCCATTTGATATATGGTATTGTTTAATTCAGATGTCTCTCTGTTAACTCTCTGCCCTGTTGAACTATCTAATGGAGACAGTGGGGTATTGAAGTCACCTATTATTAATGAGGTGGGATTAATCTGTATCTTAAAGTCCTGTAGTACTGTTTTTATGAAGTTGGGTGCACCAGAGTTTGGTGAATATATGTTCGTGATTGTAATATCGTCTTAATTCATTGTTCCTTTGATCAAAATGAAGTGGCCCTCTTTATCTCTTCTGATTAGTTTTAGTTTAGAGTCTATTTTGTCAGATATTAGAATTGATATTACTGCTTTTTTCTTTTGCCATTTGCTTGGCACATTTTTTTCCCATCTTTTCACTTTGAGGTAGTGCCTGTCCTTGAAAACGAGATGAGCTTGTTGCAGACAACAAAAAGATGGGTTTTGTTTCTTAATCCATTCACATAGTCTGTGTCTTTTGACTGGGGAGTTCAGTCCGTTAATACTTAAAGTTATTAATGAAAGATGAGTATTGAATCCTGTCATTTTTATTTCTGTTTACATTCTTGATATAGCTGTACTTTTCCACAGTTATCCTTCATTTGATTTCTTTCTCCAATCCCTTGGATACAGTCATTCCTTTCTTCATCTCTTTTTATTGCTTTAAGAACTCTCCGAAGAGCTGGTTTTGTGGACATGACTTTCCTCAACCTATTTATGTCATGGAAGATTTCTCTTTCCCCTTCAACTATAATAGACATTTTGCCTGGGTATAGTAATTTGGGTTGGCTTCTGTGGTCATTTAAAACTGGGAATACTTTCGTCCAGGCTCTTCTGACTTTCACAGTTTGCATTGAAAAGTCAGCTGTAATCCTGATGGGTTTTCCTTTGTATGTGACTTGTTGTTTCTCCTATGCAGCTTTCAGAATTGTCTCTTTGCTTCGTACATGTAGTGTTTTTACTATGATGTCCCGTGGAGAGTTTCTTTTCTGGTCCTGTCTGTTTGGTGTTCTATATGCTTCTTGTATTTTTA
>NW_008329323.1:16009-18162 GCF_000622305.1 Nannospalax galili | reverse complement strand
CCTCTATTCCTATGATTTGTAAGTTTGATCTTTTTATGGTATCACACAATTCCTGCATATTCCATTCTTTTGTTTTCTTAAATTTTTTATAATTTTTGCTTGAGTGGTCCAATTTGTTCACTTTATCTTTCAGTCTTGATACTGTTTTCCATTTCATTTATCCTATTGGTAAGGCTTTCTCCTGTCATTTCTAATTGGCTTACTGAGTGTTTTGCTCCCTTCTTCATTTCAGCCTGAGTATTCTTCAATATTTCTAACTCTTGTCTGAATTCATTCAGAAGTTGATCCCTATCTTCCTTTAGTTCTTTGATTTCTTTTTGTGTGTGTGTGTTCTTTAAATTCACTGAATTCTTTTATCATGTTTGTAATTGTTCTTTTGAGTTCCATGTCCTGCATTATCTCTAGGGGGTTCTCACTGTACTCCTTTTGAGGACTATTGGTATTTGGTGGGCATAGTTATTTTGGTTTTTCATGTTATTTTTTCTCTGTGATTTTGACATGTGAATTTCTTTTGTAGTTTCTGATTCTTGTGTGAGACTCAAGCCTTCAAGTTTAGGTCTGCTTCTTTTTGTGAACTCTATATGTCTTTGTGGTTTACTTTTGGGGCATGGAAACTGGTTGTCTAAGCTTCCGGTTCTCTCTTTTGATTTTATATTGGAGTGGCCGGATTGCTTTTGTCTTCAGGAGTTCCCACAGAGGCCCAATTCAGATGAGGGTCAGATGTTTTCAGGCTTTCTCCTAAGGTCTGGATCCCTCCAGGAAAGATTTTGGCCTCAGGAATTTGGGGGTTGGACTGGCCTGGGAGCCAGGCCCAGGAAAGATGCTGGTCTAGGGCAGCTGGTGGCCATGCCACCCAGAAATGCAAAGGCAGATGAGGCAGAAAGAGGCCCCAATGACTCCTGGGGACTGCACTGAGGAGCTGGGTTGGTCTGGATGCAAAGGATCAGAAAGAGGGAAGGTCAGCCCTGGAGTCCCAGAAAGAGGCTGGCTGGTGGTGCAGGCCCAGGGAAGCAGAGGGAGGTGAGGGTGGAGCCAGGCCCAGAAGCAGTGTTCCTGGGTCCCAGAGAAGGCACTACATTGGTCTGGATAAAAAGGATCAGGAAGCAGTATTGGTTCCCTGGGTGTCTGGGGTCCCAAGAGAAGGAATGAGAGAGGACCCAAACTAGGAGAGACCTGCAGGGGAGATGGGAGGGTGAATGAGACTGGGGGAGCCAAGGTGTGGAGGGCACAATGGACATACCCCAGAGGCAGGCCTGTGGGTAAGAAAGAGACCTGCAGCTAGGAGAGAGGCAGGTCTTTCAGCCCCAGGGAAGCGGAGGGAGGAGAGGGCAGGGCCAGGCCCAGAAGCAGTGCTCCTGGGGCCCAGAGAAGGTACTAAGTTAGTCTGGATGAAAAGGATCAGGAAGCAGTATTGGTTCCCCAGGTGTCTGGGGCCCCAAAACAAGGAATGGTACAGGACCCAAATTAGGAGAGACCTGCGGGGGAGATGGGAGGGTGAATGAGGCTGGGGGAGTCAAGGTGTGAAGGGCGCAATGGACTTACCCCAGAGACAGACCTGTGGTCAGGACAGAGGCCTGGGGTGGGTCCTGCAGGCCCAGGGAAGCAGAGGGAGGTGAGGGCGGGGTCAGGCCCAGAAGCAGTGCTCCTGGGGCCCAGAGAAGGCACTAAGTTGGTCTAGATGAATAGGATCAGGAAGGAGTATTGGTTCCCCAGGTGTCTGGGGCCCCAAGACAAAGAATGGGACAGGACCCAAACTAGGAGAGACCTGCAGGGGAGATGGGAGGGTGAATGAGGCTGGGGAAGTCAAGGCACAGAGGGCGCAATGGACTTACCCTTGAGAGAGGCCTGCGGGTAGGAGAGAGGCCTGGGGCGGGTCTTTCAGGCCCAGGGAAGCAGAGATCTACTTTTATTTTTATAAAATATTTATTGTTTACTTTGGCATCTACAGAATCAGGCTGTTGTAGACCTTTCTCAACCATTCTGGTGTATATCACTTCTGCCTGTTAGGGTCCGTGACTTGGTGGGTCTCTTCAGGAGAACAAATGCACGAGTATGGAGATGCAAAAATCAAGCAGAGTTTTATTAAACCAGCTAGCTGGGGCCAACCATCCTTCCAAGACACGCAGGTCTGGTTAGAGCGATCGACCCTGATG
>NW_008329323.1:14738-15877 GCF_000622305.1 Nannospalax galili | reverse complement strand
TTTTGCGCCTGGCACAGCCCTTCCTTGTTATCTTGTGTAAGCAGACATGCCTATGGACATGACACAGACCAGACAGGTCAGGTTACGGGGCTGCAGCACTTGCCCCTATCTCCGGATGCCTGTGTCTCCAGTTGAGTTAATTGGTTACAAGCAGTAAATTCAAACAAGTAAATTCAAGCAGTAAATTCATTCAAGCAGTAAATTCAGACAAGCAGTAAATTCAAACAAGCAGTAAATTCCTCTTTCCCTAACATGCCTTGTTTAACCGTAAAGCTCCCAAGAATTTTACAGCTATAGAGGGCCTTTGTTGCTTCAAGTGTACTTGATGTCTCTCAAATGGGCTTCACATCTGTAAAACACTCAGAGATTAACAGTATATACTCAATCAAATATAGACAAGGTCAACATGGAAAGATTTTATCCATTTGTATTAATTGTTCTCTCAATAGATACATGTTTGGTACCATAGCATGGATAAGAGGCATCAACTTAGTTCTTTACCATCTTTAGTCATCTTTTTGGAGTCATTCTACACCCCAGGGATTTTACATGTATATCTCTGTATTTTCTCATCTTTGATAAACTCATTGGGGTTGGCTCAAGTTGTCTGACCCTGTGCAGGGTTAAGGAGGAATAGGGACCCTCTTGTCCCTGCTGTACCTGTTGGTTCCTCGAATCAGGTAGGACCTGGATCTGCCTCCTGGCTATTGCCATATCTGCTGTCTCTTCTTTGACCATACCTGACTGCTGGGGGAGGCCCTGGCTGGGAAAACTGCCTCCACCCCTAGTATAACCTTTCTCAGGAGAGAAATGTACCTTGTTTAATCTTCAGGGGTCCTTATCTACCCCCAGACAATTTTTATCTTTTATATGCTTTTTGAAAAATTTTTACAAAAACTGAGAATTTCATACATGTATATAAGGTGTTTTGATCAAATCCATGCCCACTTCCTCCCCTCCAACATACCCCCCTCTGAAGAGGTAACCTTAAAATCTTTTAAGGATTAGATACAAGCTCCCAAATACTTCTGACATTTTGAAATTTTTAGCCTTTGGAACAGTGTGTTGCTAACAGGCCCAAGGACACTTTGAATTTTAGCCAAGAAACTGGCTATATTTCTTTGGGGTCTTTTTACCCT
>NW_008329323.1:10624-14712 GCF_000622305.1 Nannospalax galili | reverse complement strand
ACACCATCCTCTGAAGGGGTTACCCAAATTGCCAATAGGGAATAGGGATGCAGACCACTCTGGCTTCTTCCATGCTGAACAGGGATACAGGATGAGGCAATTGGAGTACCCCTTCAGTGGATCTATCTAAAAGACTCCCATATTGCATAACTCTTGTCTCTGAGGGGAGAAGAGAGTCCCTGAATCATGAATGGGAGATGTGAAGAAGTAAAGGCAAGAATAATTAGCATTTTTTTGTATGCCTTTTGTGAACTGTTCTTCAGGTTTTAAACCCTTCCAGAAACTTCTTAGTACAGAATTTGTTTTTTTTTTGTCAATTTTTTCTTTAGGAACTTGGGTTAGAAACAAATATTGCCACATTTGCCTTCGAGTAATCCAAACAGACCTCTTTTTCTATTTTGTCCTTATTATATCTCTTTTATATCTACCATTTTACAGACACATTTTACATGCTGGTTTAAGTCACTTCAATCTCCCAAAGCCTTTCCTACTTTACAAAGACCCTTCCCCACTAATGGACTTAGCAAAACCATTAAAGCTCCATACCAATCTCAAGGTCCCTGTTAAATCAAGTTTTTCTTTAAATCTCTGGTGAACACAGTCCTATCTGGCCCAGTGAACTGGGCATCATATATTGTTTTTTGCATACCTAGTTGTCTCAGTAATGCCTGTCCCTCTTCTATGGTCCTCCAGCCCCTGATATCCATGGGATCCTCCACTGGTGATGACCAAGTGTCTCTAATGGCTCACACAAGCCATTCCATCAGGGACTGATTCCCCTGATACTGCCTCAGATTATGCAGCCTGTGTCTCAAGGAGAGATGGGTGGTTATATTGATTAGCTTTAATGCTTCTGCAGCACTTAAACTAATGTCATTTGCTCCTGTGTCCCATATCTTCACAAGCCATGTTATGAGAGGTTCCTTCATTTCTTGTTTGAAAGTCTTCCTTAGTTCCAACAGCTCCAGTGTGGAGCATTGGACTATTGTTAAGGCCTCCCTCAGCATGTTGAAACATGACTTTTTTCTTTTTTCATTTAGAGGTTGAATCTGAGGGGGATCTTTAGCTATTTCTAGGTCATTCTCCTCCTCATTATTACCTGCCTTCTCCCATGGGTCCTGTTTCTGGGTTCCAGGATGAGCCTTGTATTATGGATCTAACCTGGGCTCTTCCCTTTTTGGTCCCCTAGCCCTAAGGAATGGCAAGTAAGAATCTTCATTTCTTTTTCTTTCTTATGCAATTTACTGGCAAGGTCTGAGGCCAAAACTGAAGAGGCCAGTAATTCCTCTTTTACCTTTTCAGTCTCTCCCTGGGGTATGACCTTTTGCTGGGACAAATCTTTTATTATGCAAAGAAGTAGCCAAGCAGTTTGTGCAGCTGCTTTTAAATTTTTCAGCCCCTGCTCTGCTTCCACAGCTTGTAAAATTTTTTCTAGACCTTCCACAGTCCTTAAAGAATCTCCATACGTGCACAGCAGCCCCCATTGCTTAAGCAGATACGTTATTTTATACCATTTACAAAATGGCTGCCATCCCAGGATTTCCCCCATTGACCTTGTCCACTTAGGTGGCTTGACCCTAGTTACACATTTCACTATTCATTGCATTATCTATGTCACTGCCACTACCCCCAGTAAGCTTATGGGGATAGCCCACCATGTCAGTATTTCTTCTGTTCACACTCTCCCCTCACCCAGCTTTGCTTTGGTAAGTCTCCTTTCCCATATCAGAGACATTATCATTGCTCTTCCCAAACTCCTCCTTGGTTTTGTAGTATCCTGCGTATCCTGCCATGCTATGCCAAGCAAGACAGATGCACTTACATACATGCAGGCAATACAATAATATTTTAAAAAGAAAGTATAAACAGAACATTCAAGATGTGTAGAGCATGAGGAAAAGACAAAATTACAATCACGGCCATAAGAGGAGGAAATTTTCAAGCATAGAAAATATTTTCAATAAAATCATAGCTGAAAATTTCCCAAATCTAGGGTAAGAAAATTCCTTCCAGATATAGAATGATTTTTTTTCTAAAACATACAGGGGCTGGACAGATGACTTAGCAGTTAAGAGTGTAGGAGAGAAGAACCACAGAGGACAAGCCAGCCTTCAGGTTGCAACAGCAAGAGGTTTATTTAGTACACAGGTACCTGTGGGCACAAAGTCTCCTCGGGGGACTTGCGCGCCTCAGGTCGGGTTTGGGGAGCTTTTATAGGGCAGAAGCAGGGTACAGAAGCAGAAACGCGGTTATTGGTTCATTTAAACTATTACAAAATGCTACAGGGAGAGCGGGAAGCTGACTTATCACTAAGCCAGATGTTTCCACCATAAAACCTCACTTATCAGTGAGGTGGAGATGTTCCCACCATAAAACTTACTTATCAGGAGGCCAGATGTCTCAGCCATAAAACTTACTTATCAGGGGGCCAGATGTCCCATCCATAAAACTTACTTATCAGGAGGCCAGATGTCTCAGCCATAAAACTTACTTATCAGGGGGCCAGATGTCCCATCCATAAAACTTACTTATCAGGAGGCCAGATGTCTCAGCCATAAAACTTACTTATCAGGGGGCCAGATGTCCCATCCATAAAACTTACTTATCAGGAGGCCAGATGTCTCAGCCATAAAACTTACTTATCAGGGAGTTGGAATTCCTGACCGGTACGCGACCTGCCTGAGAGACTTCATGGCTCCTGACTTTTATAATTTTTAATTTTTTTTTCCAGTAACTATCTTGAAAGTGACCTTTATTTAGCCTAGTCTTTGCCCAGTCATTTTTGAGGACTTGAGGACAAGACGCTGGTATAAATTCTGCCTCAGAGATGCAGGCAGACCTGTTCCTGCTCACTGTTGTGCCATTGCTATTCAGTTAGCAAGCATGACTGAGAAGACCAGTATTGTTACGGCCACAGCAGCCTCATAAGCACCATCATTCGTTTGACCCCTCTCAATCCTGTTTGCAGAGGTGGGAAGAGGGAGTAAATTTAACCCATTTTTGTTTCGCAAAATCGAAGAGGAAAAGTTCAGGTGAAAGATAAAATCTGTTACCAGGATTCTAGTGGATAAGCCAGGTTTATTCGAAGCAGGGACATGTGCTTAACATTTTTTCCCCATGAAATTGAAAGACCAAAATAGTAATTATCCAAGTGGAAATGCTTTTCTGTTTTGAGGCTGAAGGGATTACTTCAATGTAATTTTAATTGTCCAAATTTTAACAGTTCTTAGGATGAAGATTTTAAGGTAAGAAATGACTACAATGCTCTGTTACACTATGACACGTCACAGAACAACATTCAGCAACAGGTGGTTCTATTAAGTGTTCCCTGAACTAGCCTCTGGCTGTGATGAGCCCAGATTGTTTATAAGCTACTTGCTACTCATTTATCATAACTGACATTGAGGAGGGAGTGGAAAGAGTAGTGTGGGGAGGGGAAGGACATTTACAGCCTGACGGTCAGGTCTTGAGACGTGTTCACACTCTAATCCACATCAACAAGATGATTTGTGTATTCAGGGAGCAGTAGGTGGAGGAAGTCATCAGTGATCAGACACAACAGGCTACCAGTTTGAGAATGGAGCTTTCCTAACCCTGACTCATTTCAAAGATGAGACTATTGTCATGTCTTTGGATCACTCAATCTCATTGATTCTGTGAAGTAAAATCTACTGAACTCCCAGAAGCTTTCTTTAACAGTGCCAGACTGAGTGTCACAAAGCATGCTGCATAGAAGTGACAGCCCCAGAAAGGGGTTTATTAACTAAAATGTATTTTAAAACAATTATCAGGGCTGGAGAGATGGCTCAGCAGTTAAGAACACTGGTTGTTCTTGCAGAAAATCTGGGTTCGAATCCCAGAACCCATATGGCAACTAACAACTGTCTGTAACTCCAGTCCCAGGGGATCTGACAGCCTCTTCTGACCTTTGTGAGGCATTGCATGACACGGGTGCACTTACCTACATGCAGGCAATACACGCATACACATAATATAAAAATAATAAAAATTAATTTTCTTTGATTTATTATCATTAAATGTTTTACTTGAACACCCATTAAATATAACAATACACCCTGGATCACACA
>NW_008329323.1:0-6226 GCF_000622305.1 Nannospalax galili | reverse complement strand
AGTACACAGGTACCTGTGGGCACAAAGTCTCCTCGGGGGACTTGCGCGCCTCAGGTCGGGTTTGGGGAGCTTTTATAGGGCAGAAGCAGGGTACAGAAGCAGAAACGCGGTTATTGGTTCATTTAAACTATTACAAAATGCTACAGGGAGAGCGGGAAGCTTACTTATCACTAAGCCAGATGTTCCCACCATAAAACCTCACTTATCAGTGAGGTGGAGATGTTCCCACCATAAAACTTACTTATCAGGGGGCCAGATGTCCCAGCCATAAAACTTACTTATCAGGAGGCCAGATGTCCCAGCCATAAAACTTACTTATCAGGAGGCCAGATGTCCCAGCCATAAAACTTACTTATCAGGAGGCCAGATGTCCCAGCCATAAAACTTACTTATCAGGAGGCCAGATGTCCCAGCCATAAAACTTACTTATCAGGAGGCCAGATGTCCCAGCCATAAAACTTACTTATCAGGAGGCCAGATGTCCCAGCCATAAAACTTACTTATCAGGAGGCCAGATGTCCCAGCCATAAAACTTACTTATCAGGAGGCCAGATGTCCCAGCCATAAAACTTACTTATCAGGAGGCCAGATGTCCCAGCCATAAAACTTACTTATCAGGGAGTTGGAATTCCTGACCGGTATGCGACCTGCCTGAGAGACTTCATGGCTCCTGACTTTTATAATTTTTAATTTTTTTTCAAGAGTACTTCTACTTTTCCAGAGGACCCAAGTTCAGTTCCCAGTACCCACGTTCACAATCATCTGCTGCTCTAGTTCCTGGAGAATCCAATTCCCTCTTCTGACTTCCACAGGCATCACACACACAAGCTGCAGACACAGACACATAATATTTTCAATCCTAAAAGAGTTGGTTTTTTTCATGGGGGGGCTTGGTCTTTTTGAGACAGGGTCTCCCTGTAGCCCCAGCTGGCTTGGAACTCACTATGTAGACCAGGCTGGCCTTGAACTCACAGCGATCTGCCTGCCTCTGCCTCCCACGTGCTGGGACTAAAGCCGTGTGCAAGAACTCATAATCACTATTCTAGTACTTCAGGAGACAGTTGAATGATCACTTTAAGCTGAAGAAAAAGTTAAAGACATCTATGAGGCTACAGGTCAGAAGAAACCATGCTGGAATACTAGCTAAACCAATGAAGAAGAGGAAACATCAAGCACTAAAAAAATCAACAAATAGCAGGGTATATGTATGTTTAATATATACATAATGTGTAATACACACTACTCAACAGTAACTCTGAATATTGATTGTCTCAATTCCACAATCAAAAAAAAACCAGACTATGAAAACAAATGTACAAAACAGGATCCATCTACTTGTTGCCTCCAACCACATCTTCAGAAACATCTGCAACTATGTAGTTAAAGAATGGAAAAGCTATCCCAATAAATGGAATTAGGAAACAAATTGGGTATTGCTGTCCTAATACCAAAGAATATGGACTTTAAAACAAGCTTAGCCACTAGAGATAAATAGATCACTTCATACTGATTAATGGAACAATCCAAAAAGAAAACAGCAAAATTTTAAGCATATACACTGAACAAGGGTGCACCCAATTTCACTAAAATATATAAAGATAAACAAAACTTAGTAGCCAAATCTCATCAGTACACTGGCAATTTCATACACATACACATCATGTAGAACCCTGAGACCCTCTTAATTCACCCGCTACCCCCCAATCCCTCCAGACCCCCACTAATTGCTCTTTTAGCTTCTGTAAAATGCTTGGCTGCTGCTTTAGACATGCCTAGACATACTCTGGCATGCCCTGACCCCCGCCTGCTATTCCCCACCCCCCTTCCAGGAAACTATAGATTAAGCAAGCCCAAGCATAAAAACTGCCATATAAAGTAAAAACAGAGACTCCTGGCCCCGTCCCACAGATAACAGTCATCACATTCCACAGCCCTGAGAATAGCACCTACCAATAAGAAACTTCCAGGGTTGCATCTTATACATCCAATCAGTTTAAAATTATGTTGGCGCGTGTGGACCAACCAAAATGTATCTTCGGTATCCCCCTCCTCTCTTTGTCTAGAACCTATAAAAGGCTCCACTTTCCCTTACTCTGGGCTCTCAGCACGGATCCATTGAGTTGGTGAGGTCTGAGGGCCCAAGCTTAAGCCCGAATAAACCATAAGCCTTTGCTTTTGCATTTTGGTGTGTTGGGTCCTCAGTGGTCTTTTTAGGGTCCAGTGGATGGGGTACAACATTTGGAGGCTCGTCCAGGATCCCCCAGAGACCTCCGAGAGGAACTGACCCCAAAAAGGTTTGTGATCAACCGGCCAGGTAAGTTTTTGTAAAACTGTGTTTGTCCGCCTGTCTTTTTGTCCGCCTGTCTTTTCTATACTTTCCCTTTGGTCGCGGCCATCTGATCTCAGTTTTTTGTTGCTGGAATGCTAGCAAGGTGACGTGGAGGATTCAAGAGACGTTCCCCATCCTTGTCAGAGTGGGTGTTCAGCACTGGACACCCCACCAGAACACTAGTCCATCTGAAACCTCAGAGGACCTCGTGACCCTGTTGGGACACACGAGTCCTATCCATATGGTCTGTGGCACAATCGAGCCAGGGAATCCACATGGCCAAGAGTCCAGACCATCTGAAAGCTGCAGTAGTTTAATTTGGGCCCTCTGTCTGTCTGTGTCGTTCTTGTGTCTTGTGATCTTTCTTCTAATTTCTTTGTTGACGAAATGGACAGGACTGATAAATACTATGGACAACACCCCATCTTCCCCTCTAGATCTTACACTAGTCCACTGGGGGGACGTTAAGACAATTGCCTTAAGATGATTGCCCATAACAATAGTGTAGATGTAAAGAAAAAGAAATGGACAACTTTATGTTCGGTTGATTGGCCCTCCTTCAATGTTGGATGGCCCCCTGAAGGGACTTTTAACCTGAGTTTGATTTCCAGGGTAGAGGACCATGTCTTCCACCCACGGATGGGCCACCAGGACCAGATCCCATACATCGTGACCTGGCGAGGCCTCATCAAACGACCTGATGGCCCCCCAGTCTGGGTCAAGTCCTTCCTTCCCCTGATTAATCCAACTGCTCCCCCTCCACCTCGCAGGTCCTCCCTCTCAGACCAAAGGCAGAAGAGAAACCCATTCTCCAGGGAGGCACAGGAGAGAACGACATCTTTCCCTTGCCCTACTCCTCTCAGACAGGCACCCTGCCAACGGCACCCCAAATGCAGGCCACGCCTCCTAACCCTGAAGAGCCACCATTGCTTCCACAGGGACCTGCACAGGCCACATGGAGCCGGAGGGGGGTGGCCCTCCAGCTTGACACCATTGTCCTCCCCCTCCAGCTGGTGGGGCCCCCAGATGGAGAAGGCAATCAGCCCTTTCATTACTCGCCTTTTTCCACCAGTGATCTTTACAATTGGCGCTCACAGAATGCACCTTTCTCTGAAAACCCCAGGGACTTGATTAACTTATTGGAAACTGTTCTCTTCACCCACCAGGCCACCTGGGACGATTGCCACCAGCTCCTGAGTGTCCTGTTCACTACTGAGGAGTGAAACAGGAAGTATAGAGAAGTATCTCAGTCACCACCCATCAAAGAAGCTTCTTTTTCAAGAGACAGAGATAATTACAGAGTTCCACAACTGGTCACACACAGAAATTGTCCATGCATTGCCTAAGTCTAAGTGGATGCAACTGCTACACCCAAGGCTCACAGAACATAGAACATATAACAAGGGATGAAGAGAACACTACTGCATCTTTCAGCTCTCATGAATGAAGCTCCCTCATGCAACAGAGGGCCAGGAATGCAAAAGGTCACAAATGGCCAAAACACAAGAGAATAAGAGTCTGCCAAGTGTGGCTCTTTGGACAAGATTCCTATATTAAAGTCCACCCACCCAGGGCTCAGGGACCATTGCATAATAGGGGGCAGAAAGATTGTAATAGCCAAGGAGAAGGTGCATGACCATACAGAAATAGTCCTACAGGCACCTGGGACACTTCTCCTACAAACATACAGCAATGGTGTCAGAATGCACAAGGCCTATGCAAGCTTAAGCAGATGAAAACCTAGCAAGAACTGTGGAAATGAACACTAGGCTCCAATCATGGTCAAATAATTATTTGCAGCTGATTACTGCTGGGTGAGGAAGAGATGATCTTAAAGGGAGGAACTCTATATAGGCTGGCTAGATCCCAGTGGATGAACTTGCACTGAGGGACATCTGGGGACAGTAACTTTACATGATAGACCTTATCACAAAAGACAGAATGCACGAACTCCAGTGGGGGGGGGTGGCTACGGGAGGGTGCCAAAGGGGAAGGGGGTATAAAGATGATCTGTATAAAATACACAGAAATTCAATAACAAATTATTTAAAAATATGTCTTCATCACCAATGGGTGGTTTCTGTGACAGGTACTGAAATAGAGTGGTCATGTAAAATGGGTTAGCTATTATTGGCAGGGCTAGAAGCAGTGAAATACCAAAGCCTGCTATTACTGACAACAGTGATTTCTGAGGAATTATAGACAGTCTTTCGGTCTGGTGATGAGTTCATAGCTTATCACACCCTTTTCTCCATTATGAATCATTAAAATAAATAAATAAATATTTTAAAGGTACATCATTAATCCTGGAAGGCAGATGGACATTAAAAAATTCTTTTAACTTATTTTATTTTTATTTTATATGTGTGAGTTTTTGACTTTATATTTATTAATGTTTTGTACACATGTATGCAGGTGTACTATGTATGTGCAATGCCCATGGAGGGCAGAATAGGGCATCACACCCCCTGAAGTTACAGATGGTTGTTAGCTGCTATGTGGGTGCTGGAGACTGGTAGGAAACCAGGATGCCAGGCCCTAGGGTGAGATGAACCTCTAAGTCCGGGCTGCATTCTCTGCTAAAGGGAAGAGCACTGAAAACAATAACTCTGATCTTGCAGAACACTCGGAGACTGGCAGGAGAAAGCAGCCTGGTCATAAGTACAGGCTCCTTGCTCTGTGGGAAAGTATTTTGGTCAACAATCCTTAGTTCATCTCCCTGTCCTGAACAAATAACAGCTATCCTTGGCTAAGAGATTAGGCCAGGTTAAAGGTTTATTCCTGAGCTAAAAGCAAAAAGTTTACCATGCTTTTAACTCTGAGAAAGAAAACGTTGTGGCCAATAAATTACCAGATGGGCATTGATAACCTTGAGTAAAAGTTTAAACATCCTTCTGGCACCTACTAACAGACTACATGTCCTGCTTCTTTCTACCCTAAATCTTTGTATGTGACTGCCATATCCCATGTGACTGCCAGTTCCTTGGGATGTATAAAAACCATCTGAATTTTGAAATAAATGGCTTGTTGAAAAGACACAAGTCCCAGGGCCCAAGACTCTATCACCAGTTGGTATCGCCATCCTTCACGAGAGCGAGGTTCCCTGCCAAGCAAGGCACACTTGAGTCACCCGATAGAGACTGAACTCAGGTCCTCTGCAAGAGTAGCCAGTGCTCTTAACCACTAAGCCATCTCTCCAGCCCCTGATGGACATTTAAAATAGAGTGCACTCAAAATCCTGAACAAATAATTAGGCTTGGATGACAAGTTCTACTTTCTATAATCAAGTAGACCCACCTCCATTTTTCTAAGAATAGCATAATGCAAATACCACCTTGTATAGAACAGTAGGTACTATAAAATATGTTTGTTTCTTAGGCAATGCTAGCTGGTATTCACTGCTGAAATTATAACTGAAAACAATGGGTCGCCAGGTGAGTGCAAAGCCAGTAAGCACAACTAGGAGAAAAAAGAATGAAGAGAGGGTTACTATTTACAGTAAGTTGGGAGAGCAATGGCAATAATTTCAAAGGAGTATCTCTCCCCAAAGAAAGAAATGGGCTTTTACTGGAGAAATTACACACACATCTCTCTCTCTCTCTCTCTCTCTCTCTCTCTCTCACACACACACACACACACACACACACACACTTATAGAGGAAAGACTTGCCATCCTGATAGAAATAGGCATATTCGGGGCTGGAGGGATGGCTCAGCGGATAAGAACACAGGGCATTCTTGCAGAAGACCTGGGTTTGAATCCCAGCACCCACATGGCAGCTAACAACTGTCCATAACTCCAGCCCCAGAGGATCCAGCAGCCTCTTCTGACTTCCACAGGCATTCCACGACACGGGTGCACTTACGTACATGCAGGCAATACATGCATACACATAA
>NW_008329322.1:0-483 GCF_000622305.1 Nannospalax galili | reverse complement strand
AAAAGTTAAATTTCATCAAGTATATTTACTGGAAGGAGAAGTAACCACCCCACAGGCCCCATAGTGTGCTTGACATTTAACTAAGATTATAACGTTTATAATGTCCAGCCATACTTATTTACGATGGTGACTACATCTTTCTTATTCCTCCTCCTGTTTTTTTTTTTTTTTTTTTTTTTTTTTTTTTTTTTTTTTTTTTTTTTTGAGGGGGAGTATCCCCAGCTGTCCTGGAACTCACTTTGTAGACCAGGCTGGCCTTGAACTCAAAGAGATCCATCTGCTTATGTCTCTCAAATGCTAAGATTGAAGGTGTTCTCCACTACACCCAGCACCTCCTCCTTCTGATTTTTCCAAATATTTATTTATTCGCTATTTTTTCATGTGTATAAGCTTATTGCTTGCATGAAGGTGGGTACACCCATGTCATTCAATGCCCATGAAAATCAGTAGAGGGAATCAGATCCCCTGTAAGTGGAGTTATAA
>NW_008329321.1:1578565-1580399 GCF_000622305.1 Nannospalax galili | reverse complement strand
CTCTCTCTCTCTCTCTCTCTCTCTCTCTCTCTCTCTTTCTCTCTTTTACTCTCTCTCTCTCACACATACTTTTTCTCAAAAGTAAAGTGATTGGGGGCAATTTATAAAACATTTGGAATTAAAATGAGTAAATGCTAAATTAATATAAAGTTACAAAATTTAGGGAATGCATGTATGGTGTTTATCAAGTAAAGTCAAGCCACAGATTTGGCTGCAATCATCTAGATAACCATGAAAAGAACTGAATACTTATGAACATGATTTGAAGAGAATAAAAATGAAAGCATTTTTTCCTGGCATTCCAATCTGTAAAACTCTTTCATGCAGATGTGTGTATATATACAGATGCTTGTGTGGCAGTAATAAATACCAAATAAATATTGTTCTCAGCTATGTGCTTAGAGTAAATTTAACATTGAAATTTTATGCCAAGTTATGGACCAGATATGGAAGCTGTGTTATTACATAATAGTAACTATCATTTAGTGATTAAGAAATCTAAAGATCATTGTCTATAATGTTTAACATTCCCTTTACATCATATGATATTCCTCCTGCTCTTGTAAGACTGCTAATATTAGAGTATTTACTGTGTTAGAAGGGAAGAATTAAAAGTCTTTCAAATCATTCTCCACTAACCTATTGACCTTTCCATTGAACTCTGGTAGCTTTTATTCCTTTTTTTCTATCTCTTCATCCATTTGTTTCTATAACCATGTCTGCAAGACTGAGGATCTCAAGAAAGTAGCCATTGTATCAAATGTTGACAAGAAACAAACATCACTTATTGTAACTCTTGCTCTTTCTCTGTCTTTTTCCTCTCTCTCTCTCTCGCTCGCTCTCGCTCTCTCCCCCCTTGTCATCATGTCATATTTTGTGAATCATCTCACTTTCTGTCTCTGTTTTCCTTTTTCATTCATTGAAAGAGTCTCAAAGAGCAAACAATGTCTGTGGAGAGAATAAAACACCATTGTAGAAAGAAAGCATACAAAGTTTTAAAGTGGTGCTGAAAAGATTGAGCAAAACGGTGCCCTTTTGTGCTACATTTTTGAAAGACCAAAAAAAGCCATTTTTTTATGCCTTATAATTAAGAGTCTGTTTGAAGTTTAGTTCCTGCCACTGGCATGCAGTCATACAAAGTTTGAAAGGCAGAAATGGATCAGGGTTCATCCTTAGACTATTGTGGTAGTTAGCAAAGAAGTCCTAAAAGACATGCATGTTTTGAGGGACTAGAAAGAATATTACAATATCTAGTTAGTTCTAAAAAAAATAAAAGGAAATTTTGGAGGCAGCAACATAGAATGAACTTTTGAACTTATAAATGTCACCTTAAATTATTTGTTCTTTTAAATCAAAGACCTAAGGAAGTCCTTTTAACTTTCTTTACTCTAATATTTTTAATAATATCTGATAATCTAATTCCCTGAATCAAATCTATTTCTGTTAAAAGTCTCTGGAATATTGCCAGAAGGAGTATCTGGAAATTAGAAATGTAGGAAACTGATTTTCACATACAAGAAATAGAGATTGGTTTATTAAAGTTGGTTGGCTTTGAAAGCTGGAAGAGATGTGATTAGCAGGAATGTGGTGGCATTAGACCACAGACACCATATGTACCAAAATGGTGACATAAAATTTTTGTTTTATTTTTTAATTCTCTGGAATGAAATCCTTATTTAAGACAACCTTTGGCAGATGATCTTCCTGCTATGAAAGACTCTCACAGTGAGATTGAATAACACAAGTAACATGGAACAAGCTGGCTGATCTGATGATTGTGCTTATTGCTAATGAATAAGAAGGTAAGCTATCTCTCCTCCAGTCGAGCAAGATG
>NW_008329321.1:1561795-1577170 GCF_000622305.1 Nannospalax galili | reverse complement strand
ACCATATGTACCAAAATGGTGACATAAAATTTTTGTTTTATTTTTTAATTCTCTGGAATGAAATCCTTATTTAAGACAACCTTTGGCAGATGATCTTCCTGCTATAACTCTCACAGTGAGACTGAATAACACAAGTAACATGGAACAAGCTGGCTGATCTGATGATTGTGCTTATTGCTAATGAATAAGAAGGTAAGCTCTCTCTCCTCCAGTCGAGCAAGATGCCAAAAGGAAAGAAGGACAAGGAGAGGAAGTGGAAGGTGGCTCTGGCCACTGCCATCCTAAAGAAGCAGGAGGCCAAGAAGATGGTGAATCCTCTGTTAGAGAAAAGACCTAAGAATTTTGGCATTGGACAGGACATTAAGCTCAAAAGAGATCTCATCTACTTCCTCAAATGACCCTGACACATCCAGCTGCAGCGACGAAGGGCTATCCTCTATAAGTGACTTGAAGTGTCCCGTACGATCTATCAGTTCACCCAGGCCCTGGACCTTCAAACAACTACCCAGCTGTTCAAGCTCACACACGAGTACTGACCAGAGACAAAGCAGAAGCAGAGGCTAGAGCAGAGAAGACGGCTGCTGGCAAAGGGGACGTCCCCACCAAGAGACCTCCTGTCATAGCACAGGGGTTAACACCGTAATCACCGTGGTGGAGACCAAGAAGCCTCGGCTCATGGTGATCTCACATGACGTAGACCCCATTGAGCTGATAATATTCCTGCCTACCCTTTGTAGCAAGAAGCGGGTCCCCTACTGCATCATCAAGGGGAAGGCCAGGCGAGGGCGGCTGATCCACAGGAAGGCGTGCACTACCATCGCCTTCACAACAGTCAACTCAGAGAACAAAGGCGCTGTGGTTAAGCTGATGGAAGACGTCAATCAGGACCAATTACAATGACAGATACAATGAGATCCGCTGTTACTGGGGAGGTAACGTCCTGGTTCCAAATTCTGTGGCTCCCATTGCCAAGCTGGAAAAGGCAAAGGCCAATGAACCCTCCACCAAACTGGGTTAAATATATATATTACTGAGTTTTCTGTGCATAAATGTAACAAAGAAAAAAAAAAGGCAAGCTCAAGATCTTCAATCGTCATGCAAGGAATGATGGCGAATAAGAAGCTCCTGTGCTCATCGTTAAAGAACATTAAAGCATTGGTTGTTGAATCTGAAAAGCTGAAACAGACAGTTATCCTACAGGTAGTTAAATATTAACATAATGATTTAGCACCTTTGCAAGATCTCAAAGAACTTAAGATGTGGACAAGGATCCTGAAAATGGAATGGAATGATGCATTTGGATAAATTATGATTAATTTTAGGAGTTTGATATACAAAGCACAAATCTTTTTTTAAAGCAGAACAAACACTTCTTCCTTTCTCTGGTGACAGACCCCTGCCTTACCTAGAGTTCTGTAATAACCTCATGAGAGGCAGCTGCCTTGCCATTGAAGATACCTGAATCTTCAAGGTCTCAAGTACATATTCAACTTTATACAAAAAGAACAGCACACTTTTGTTGAGTCACATTGGATATATCTGGGTTATTTGTAGAGAAATTAATTTGATAGGCTTCACTATCTGAAGCAACGTGGACAGTAGGAAATGCAGAAGGCCCCTTCTCCAAATACTGGTTTATAAACAGTATATCTGTAGATTTGTTGAACAATTCCACCTCTTCAAAACTTAAGACTTTTCAGACCTATGCCAAATACTGTCAGAGAAGATTCTAAAGGAATAACAGGAAACATCTTACATCTTAGTTTCAAATAAATATCACAAATGACACATCAAAAAGAAGCCATCATTTCTAACATTGCTGACATCACTAACAAACCACTTAAAGACTACACTTAAATAGTAATAAATTATCCAAGGATATAACTATACATTCAAGTGAAGGCTTGAAAATTTCAGTAAGTACAGAGACTAGGAAATGGACCTCTGCTTTTTGAAAGCTACAGTTAGTTCACTTTTAGAATGCTATATAGGAGAACTGCACAAAGGTACACATAATATTTTGCATACAATTTTGCATTTTTCACAAGAATCTTAGATCCATTACTGGAATCCCTGTGGTGATAATGTGCATTTGAATAAGAAACCTTGCTAAGGTATTTGGTCTTCAGAGGGTGCTACCCTTGAAATGTGTAGCTGTACTGCTCATGAGACCCTGCTTGGTCCTCACATCAAGGTTACCCTGTATGAAAGCCAATCTAACCCTGCTCTACTTTCTGGTTTTCTGTCTTGCATGTGGCCTCTCTCACACACAGGTGCCCTTGTCTTGACACTCTCTGCTACAGAGCACCAGATTTGGTGCCTTGACATTTGGTCATTTTAGTCTCCAAACTTTAGAAATAAATAGACCTTTTTTCTGGAAAATATATTTTTATAACTCAAAATAATAATGACTTTGACACCACTACAGTTGATGGGGCTCTAGTCAGCTCAGCAAAGTCAGATTACCCTTACCCAGTCCTGAAACTGCCCCGGGGAGTCCTGAAACTCAGTCCCAGAGGAGCCGTTGGGGACATATCTTGGGACAGTGTCTTTCTTGCCTTGAAGAACTTTGCACTGCTGAATGGGGCCTGGGGACAATTTAATAGACCTTTTCTAAAAAACATTTTTTCAGCCTCATTTACTTTGCTTTACCAATAGAAAACAGTCCAAATTAGTAGTCTAAACTATACCTGTGGATTAATACAGTTGTCCAAAAACAGAATACTTTATATTGATTTATTTTGCCACATTCCTCCAACAGAATTTTCATTTGAAAATTGCTACCTATAATCCAATCCTACCACTTCGGAAGCTGAGGCAAGGTAATCACAAGCCAGAGCTGCACTGAAAGACCTTTTCTCACAAAGCAAAACAAGATCTGGAAAGACGGCTCAGCAGTTAAGAGCACTTACTGCTCTTGCAGAAGACTGGGGTTTTGGTTTCTAGCATCTATGTGGTGGCAAATAAACATGTGTAACTCCAGTTCCAGGGTATCTGATTCCCTCTTCTGGCCTCTATAGCTACTGCATGCATGGGGTTCACCTACATACATATAGACAAAAGAAAAAAATTCATACACGTAAAAATAAATCTTTTTGTTAAAGAAAATAAAATCAAAACAAAGGACTGAAGAGGTGGGTCAGTCAGTAATGTATGTGCCTCCCAAGTGTGAAGACCTGAATTTAGATTCCCGGAATATATATAAAAGATGGGTGCAGTTTTGCACACCTATAATTCCAGTGGTGTAATACAGGCAGATCCCTAGAAACCTGGAAAGCTTCTAGGCATACCAGGTGGAGTTCCAGGCCAATGAGCAACCCTGTCTCAACATACATGCATGCCCTCTGACCTCCACATGCAAGTCAGGCATACATGCCCTTACACCCACATAGGTACACACCCCCCAAAACACACACACACACACACACACAGAGGCACAGGCACACACATATATAAACATTTTTTTTAACTTTTTTGTTTTTTGTTTTTTGAGATGTCCTGGAACTCACTATGTAGTCCAGGCTGGCCTTGAACTCACAGAGATCCACCTGCCTCTGCCTCCCAAGTGCTGGGACTACAGGAGCATTCTTATTCATGCAATATCTAACTGAATTTTCCAAAAATAAATTTCAAGTAATTATATGTCTGTCCTAATGTTCTCAATCAAAAACAGATTTGCCTTTATAAACTACAAAACAGCTTTAGTTTTAGAAACAAATCCTAAGCTATTAAGGTTTCAAAACTGGCCTGTCATTATGGGTATTAATTCATAAATGCCTTAGACCCAAAATTTTGTATCTTTATAAGCTATCCTTATTAAGCTTATTTTCTAAATTCACCAATTTCCTAATTAAAACTAGAAATGTTTTAATAAATAGAAAATAATAAAAAATGAATTAGATATGCTTATAAAGAAAGCAACTCTGGGGATGGACAGATGGCTCAGCAGTAAAGAGTACTAGCTGCTTTTGCAGACAATCCAGGTTCAGTTCCCAGCACCCACATAGTGGCAAACGACCATCTGTAACTTCAGTTCCAGGGTCTCCTTTGCCCTGTTCTTACCTCCCCAGGTATTGCATGTATATGGTACATTTACATATATTCGGACAAAATATTCACAGACATAAAATAAAATAAACATTTTTAAATTATAATAAAAAATGAAGCTGGACATAGTGGTGCATGCCTTTAATCCCAGCACTTAGGAGGCAGATGTAGGCAGATCTCTATGAAATGGGCATACAAATATAATCAAAATGTATTATATAAAATACACAAAAATTTATTAAATACATATTGAAAATATATTTAGAGGGCTTGATTCATATTGAATACTATATATGCTATGTTATATTCATCTTTAATAGTCTTATAATTATTTTTGTATGCTTCTTTCAGGCAATACATGTAGTGATATCACTAAAGTTTTCTGTAGACCAATACATAATGAGCATTGATGGTATTCCAGGTAAAATTAAATCACAGCTCTTCTGAGTGGATTATGCAGACTATATGTGCATACTGGTGTGTGGACACATCCAATAGGAGAATAACTGATATGACTTTGTTTTACAGAAGAGCAAATTAAGTTTAAAGAAGAATGTACTTGATATGGATGTAAAGATATGTAGAAAATTGTACTTTTCAGGTGCAGGATCTAAAGAAACTATGTTATTGTCATTTACAATCCCATACCCCCATACAAGTAAAGATGTGTGCATATGTGTGTGAGCACACAATTATATTTGTTTTTCTTGTAGGTTCTATGTTGGGTTCTAGACCACTACAAGAGCTGAAGGAGCATCTCCAGTGTGAGTGTGTATTCATGTAAAGGCTAAAGTAATGTCACTGAGTTGGCATTTAGTCCCAAAGAATTTCAGTTCTAATACCTCTATCTCACTTACCACCCAAATATATTGTTACCCATTTATGACATAATAAATCCTAGACGTTCACAGTCTGATCTATTACAGGTAATGGGTCTAAAATATAAGCGCTAAAATCATTAACTTTTCCTGTTGCCATTATACTACCATTAAAGAGATGCCCTTTTGGAAAGAGAACTTATTAAAAGCATGAAGTTTAGAGAGCTGTGCAATGCAATCTAAGATAGTACAGCTTAGCTGTATAATAAAACCATCAAATCTCCCATGAATCCGTGCTTAATAAATAATTTTTTATTCTAATCACATTAACAAACTTACTTGAAAATAATAATGATAAAAGGACATTGTGAGGACATTGAGTGAAAGAAAATTTGGATGTCACAGAACACATATCTTTCCACCGTGCATTAAATGGCATATTTCTAATCACAGGGAACATATTTTAGAAGCTCTGTATAAAACTGGCCAAGGATACCAGCTAACAAAAAAGGGAAACGGTATCATTTTTGTCCTTAAATCCTTAAGTCATCTGACTGTGTCTAGATATCACTATCCATACATTCAACAAGATTAATCATTTTTGTAAAATGTCTGAAAAGAAAACTACAGTTTATGTGAGAAAAGCCTGTTCTGAAAAACATATGGTTGCTAGCTCTTTTTAAAGGTGAAACAACAAAACTATAATCTATTTACCATGCCAGCTTTCCAGACAGCTGTTGTCCCAACAATATTACAGCATTAAACAAGACTCTAATCTCAGTTCAAGAAATGCTTGACTTCTGGACCAAAATAAAACACTCAAATGTTAGGAACTTCCATTTACCCTAATAATATCAACAGCTTTTCTCTCCTTCTTGGCCATGGCAGACAGGATTCTCCAAGTTATGCAGGGCTATGTTAATATTACTTATGTCCAAACATGTAGGAACTTCAGATGCGGGATCTTTCATCCACACTGCACAAAATATAAACAAAACCAATAGTCCTGTGTTTTTTGTGTCTAATATACAAAGAAAAGAAAACCAAAATTCTATTTTTCTGCCATATAAGGAATTAAGAAAAATAATCAAGACAATGAATACACACATACATACACAAAACCATATATATAAGAACCCAAACTAAAAAGAATTTTCTGTAATCATACTCATACTTTCAGAAAGAGTCTATTTAATTTAAAAATACCTTATTCTGAGAGACTCTAATGCTCTAATACACTGGTTCTTTCCTGAAATTCTCTCTACAGTAATCTGAGATCCACCTCATGTAAAACACTTGTTTAGCTGATGTCCATTAGATTGGTCGTTATACTTGCTGGTATATATTATTTTTTTGGAATCTATGAAATCAGGTGTAAACTTTTCTTTCAGTTTGTGCTTAAAATAGGTCAATACTCATGATGTGAACATAACTTTAGAGGCTTTTGAAAGTAGAAAAATATAGATCTGTTCTAGCTACATTATAGTTTTAAAAAAGAAGTGTTGGCCTTACAATATTCAGACAGAACTCTCCAGCTTCACATAGCAGATTCCTCTACTTCTCTGACATTAGGGACTCTCACAAAACCTCAGAGCTTAGCTTCAGCTCAGGAGTCCCTGAATCCTGGCAATATTCCACCTGCCTTAGCACCCCTGGAAGATTCCTCCACTTTCTATCGGGGCCATAGGCATTCTCATAATCCTTGTGTAAAATGAGCTCAGAAGTACCAAGAAAAGGCCCCAGAATAAGTTCTGTCCAATAGTCTAACAAGACCCTCTCTCAATCTGATGAGAGGGGTTCTCTCTGCCTCTTAGGGGATCCTGAAATATCAGTCTTCAATATCATCAGTGACAACCTTATAGCCCTTGCACCCTCTGGCCTTTGGCCCTCCATGTCTCTTTCTCCTACTCTCTAAGCCAAGCTTCTCGAGGAAGTCAGGGTCTTTCCTCAGGTTCTCTTGCAGGGAAAATTAAGACTTTTTCTTGACTTTTGCTTTAACTTTTACTTCTGCTTTTCTCTTCTGTATACAGCCAAAAATGAGCAGAACATAGCCATATAGCCATGACCTTTGCTACTGTACTTTTTAGGTCCAAAGTAATTATATTCTTGGTGCAAGAACTTCTTATTTAATAAAAGATTTTTAATAAAAAAATCTTTTAGTAATCATTCCAAATGAGGGAGATTGCATTTCTCTTAGGTTTTTCCAGGAACAAAGAAACTCTGTCATTTTTCTAGTTCCTCTCAGATAACTGTTCTGCCTGTATCTGGAAATAAGGTGCTGATTTATCTCAGCATACTTGAAATTAGGCACAGCTGCCAAAGGTAGCATTAATCCTGAAGAAAGGCAGACAAGGCTTTGTGGTAGTCATGTCACAAAATGGCACAGGCAGTTTCAGTATGATGGCCTGACTTGTGTGATGTTTGACACTTAACATCAGATAGTGCCCACTGTATGAAGTTCTCAGCAGAACAGAAAAGTCCAGTGAGGTATTTAAGCAACCAATCTAAAATTATAAATGGCTGGTTCAGTTATTCCCTTACATTACCTAGATAAGCTACCTCCTTTAAATGTTAAACCCTTCAAGAAATACTTTGGTCACTGAGCATGACGCTAATCTCAGTTTAAAATGGAGGGATCTAAGATCTAAGAAAGTTACCTGACTTTTTCAAGATCATGAAAGTAGATTTTAACAAACTAGCACTGAACCTCATTCTCAGTTCTGTGAACTCGCATATTAATAGAAATAAATGTGTACATACTTATAAATACACTGTTCTGCATAGCGCTGGCAATCATACCCACTTGGTTCATTTGGGCGTATTTGCATTCTACACGGTTCTGGATTTCTTTCTTTTCTTTTAAGTACATCATGTAATTTGGGCCATATTCATCCCTTTCCCCCCATCCCTTCCCTCTCTTTTTTTAGGTAGACTTTATTCACTTAATGTGATGGTCTCCAGTTTGCAAACATTTTGTGGCAAATGACATAATTTCAGTCTTCTTTACACTTGAATAAAAGGACATGGTGCATATGTGCTACATTTGATTCCTCCATTCATCTGTTGCTGGACATCTGTTTTTGTGCCAGTACCCTGCTGGTGGTGTTGGTACCATACCTCTACAGTCAAACTTGAAGTCAGGTACTGTGATACATTCTGCATTCTTGGTTTTGTTCTGAATTGCTTTAGCTATTCAGGTTCCTTTGCACTTCCACATGAACTTTAAGTTTTTTTTTTTTTTTTTCCTGTAAAGAATGTTGTTGGAATTTTAATGGGGATTTTATTAAATCTGTGGATTGATTTTTGTAATACAGCCAATGTCACATTATTAATTTGTCTAATTCATGAGCTTGGGTGTCCTGCCGTCTTTTAGAATCTTCAATTTTTCTTCAATTTCTTAACATTGTCACTGTAGAGGTCTTTAATTTCCCTATTTAGTTTTGTTCCTAGGTAATTTTTTCAGGCTGGTAATTATTGATATAATGGAAGGTTACTGATTTTTGTACATTAATTTTTTTTTATCCTGTTACTTTGCTGAAGGTGTTCATCAGTTCTAATGGCTATCTTGTGGAGTCTTTAAGATAGCTTATGAATGGTGCTAATTCATCTGTAAATAAAGATACTTTAAGTTCTCTTTTCCTATTGATATCCCTTCTACTCAATTCTCTTATGTTATTGTTTTAGCTAAGACTTCAGTCAAAATATTGAACAAAAGTATAGAAAATAGATGTTTTTGTCTCATTCCTAATTTTAATGGAACTGTTTACATTTTCCCCCACTTAACATAATCTTGGTTATTGTTTCAAAGTATAGCACCTTCATTATGTTAAGGTATGACCGTTCTGCTCCCAGTTTTCTGTTACAGGACCTTCTAATTAAAGATTCGAAAGACACATTCATCAATGACTTACAAATTCAATGAGAGCACTCAAAATACCAATGATGCTTCCATTGGGGAAGAAAATTGCATCTATTTATGCTTTTATGTAATTTAACAAGACCAATATGTACTTTTACTTCATATATGAGTCTTACATGGAGGTCAGGTAGTATTTATTTATTTATTTTTGTTGTTGTTGTTGTTTTGGTCTCTTTGAGACAGGGTCTCCCTGTAGCCCCAGCTGTCCTGGAACTCACTATGTAGACCAGGCTTGAACTCACAGAGATCTGCCTGCCTCTGCCTCCCGAGTGCTGGGATTAAAGGCGTGTGCCACCTTAAAACAGTATCATTAATTGGTTATTTAAAAATTGTCTTCTGAAAAGCACCTGTTTCAAATACCAGTTCACAGACTCTATTCAACTCTACTGAACTCCTAGAGTCGGGGTTCAATAATCTATATTTTAATTCAGGTGATTTAGATGTATGCCAAATATGAGACCCTTAACCTTAGACCAACCAGAAAGGAGTATTTTCTAAAGCACTGTTTAGAGTTTGAAGCCACCAAAATATGAAATAGTAATAAAGTAGAAATGAGATCAGCAATGAAAACTTCAAAAGGTTCATAAAGCACATGGAGAAATTTATCCTAGTTCTGAAGGGCTATCTCAAGCAAATCTTTCAGAATACTGAAAATTTGCTTTAAGATATATAATATAAAATAAAAATTATGCGCACAAAGGGAGGGAAATAGAACCTATCAGTCAAATCAAGTCAAAACTTACTTTCCTGCTCTCACCCAGACTTAGCAGCCTTTACACCAACATTACTTATATGCTCCAGGAATCAAGCTGTATAAACAGTCACACCATTGATGTTAGTCTGACACAGTCCTTGACTCCATGGGGTCCCCAAACTTAATGGCAGAAAAGAGTGAATACTTAATGAGTGTTTAGTACCCTGCCACTCTTCTAAAGCATCAAAAACATTTGTAGTGATCATCTAGGGGTTTCACTAGAGTTTAGGGAAAACTAAATTCCTTTGATCTGAGGTGAGCAATTCAGAAGATAAGTAAATGACTGTATATTGTACAGAAGTTTGTAGAAAGAATAGAAGGTTACAATATCCAGAAACATTACTGTTCCTGAACTTTGTTGTCATAAACATTAGAAGGAACTGATAAGCATGAAAGGCAAGGCCAGATAGACATGCCTTGCTTGTCATGTGAGAGATTTGTTCTTGGTGGTGGTGGTGAAGCGACCCACCAAGGTTCCTCAACCTCAACCCCAGTGGCATTTGGGGACAGTAAATATTTATTGTGGAAAGCAGAAAATGAGACTGTTCAGTACCATGTGTGACTACTACTAGCAAATACCACTAGCACAGCCTATCTACAACAGCCAAAAAGGTCTCCAAATGCTGCCAAATGTTCCATTATGGTATAAGAACAAGTATCAGTCTTGGGGGGAAAATTCTTTAATAAATGTATATAAAAGCTGGAAATATTATGGGTAAGTTTGTACCACATGAAGATTTTATATGTAGAATTTCATTTTTAAATAAGACTCTCCAAAACCAATGTGTCCAGGTTCAACCATAGATGTACTACCTCCTACTTGTACAAGTTTGAAAAACTTATACAAGTTACTTCTTAACTTTTATACTATTTTTACCAATGAAATAAGATTTAAAAAAAAAAAAAAAGCATACATAGGATAGTGCTTGAATAAGAAATGTCCCCCATAGGCTCAGGTATTTGAACACTTGCTCCCCTAGTTGGTGGTGCTCTTTGGGGAGGCTTAGGAGGTACAGTCAATGGAGGAAGTATTTCACTGAGGGCAGGCTTTGAGAGTTTATAATCTCACCTTACTTCCAGGCCACACTTTCTGCCTTGTATTTGCAGTTGAAAATGTGCTCTCTCAGCTTCCTGCTCTGACTGCCTGCTGCTATGCCTACCCTAAAATTGTGGACTCTCCCTCTGGAAACATAAGCCAAAATAAATCATTTATTCTATAAGTTGCTTTTCATCATGGTGTTTTTACCAGAGAAACAGAAAAGTAACTGATACAGAAAATTCATAATGTTAATAGATAAAGTAAGATATATGTGTTTCAAAAAGTGCTTTGCAATAACTATGATAGGATGTTTAAGTAATAAAAAATATTTAGGAGAATTGTAAAAAAAAAAAAAAGTGCAAATCAAAGGCAAGGGATGTATGTGAAGTTTGTATGGTGAAGATTTCCTTAATGTCTTCAGAAGAATGAGGCCATTATGTTTCTCTTGAATTCACATCAAGTTCTAAATTTATTAATATAGTAGACAGCTCCAAACATATGTATCTAATCATTTAAAAATCAATCCCCCTCCCCAGTATTGGCAGATGCAGACAGCAGCAAGCTAGATCTGAGATTTGACTATTTTGAAAATGGAGAAAACCATGTGTATGTAAGACATAAGAATACATTTGCTCATGTGTGTGCTCCTGTGAGTACAAGCCTGTGGAGTCAGAAGTCAACACTGGATGTCTTCCTCCATTGTTCCCAACCTTAGCTTTCTTTACATAACTTTATACTTATTTTTATTTTATCAGTATATCAGTGTTTTGCCTGCATATGTGTAAGTATACCACCACATGCAGGCAATGCCTACTGAGGCCAGAAGAGGGCATCAAATCACCTGGGACCAGAGTTACAGGTGGTTGTTAGCCACTTTGTCAGTGTTAAAAACCAAACTCAGATCACCTGCAAAAACATTTACTGCTCTTAATGGCTGAGCCATCTCCCCAGCCTCCACCCTACCTTAGTTTTTGGAACAATGTCTCTCACTGAACATGAAGCTCATCAGTTGATAAGACTAACTGGTCAGTGAGCTCCAGGGATCCTTCTGCCTGCACTTACTGCTGGGATTACAGGCATGTGCTACCATGCTTGACTTTTTGCAGGAATGTTGGGAAACTACATTCATATCCTCATGCATAGAGTATAGATACTTTATGGGCTCAACTATCTCCTCAGTCACATAAAAGAAATTTTGAATCACTAAGAGTAACCCTCTGCTGACAACAGTAAGGACATAGAGCTCAATTCCACAGCTACAAGACATTAAATCATGTCAATAATTTGAGTGAGTTTGGAAATGAATTGTTCTCCTGACCTCTAGATCAGAGACCAGCTCAGTTAACGCTGGATTTTGCCCTTAAGGGACTAAGAGCAGATAAACTAGCTGAACTTGCCCACAAAACTTCCAGAATAGGGGGATAATAATTGATGATGGTTTTAGCTGGCGTGTTTGTGGCCATTAGTTATCCAACACCAGAAACTATACAATTCCTTTAAGAGCTGACAAATGCTCACTTTAACTGTGATTATGTTAAGAATACACACTCATTCTAGAATACATATGTATAATGCAACATCTATTAGAGTGACTTCAGAAACAATTATACGAACCACAAACAACACTAAAGATAAATTTTATACACATCACATTAAAGACAAAGGGGGAAAAAAGCCAGATATAAAAGAATATGTATCAGACCATTAGACTTATAGAATGCTAAAAAGTAGGAAAAATTAAATTACATGATCTTGTACTATATACATAGTGACAGAGAGCTAAGTATACAAACTATACAAGTATATAAAGAATAATAATAAAATTGTTACCAAGAAACTCGTGACAAGGTTTACTTTGAGGAAGATAATGGGATAATGATGGGAAGGACAGAGTATAAGAAGAGGGCAGCATCTTCTGTACTGGCCTTATGACCAGTCATGACAGAAGTAGTGGTTACGTGTGTCTTTAACCTTACGACTTGTCATACAAAAGTAACATTTTTTATGTCTTTTTATGTGTCATATTTTTATTGATTTTTTTGTATTTTATACAGAACATCCCAAACAATTTTAATCATCTTTAAAACACATCCCAAATGGTAACCTCCAATAGTCTCCCCCCACAGGAGCCCATATACTCTGTCATCCCTGTTACCGCCCACTGTGTTTTCAGTCCCCCATCCATTCCCCAGTTCAAGTCCATCCTCTGACTCTAATCAGCCTATCTAGAGTCCCTTGTTTTAGGACGATCAGCTCTTCATCAAGCAACAATCAGTTGCCAACATTTCTTTAGATAAGAATGGGGTCTGCTGTTCGTTTTCCCAGTAACCTTTGCTGGGTTACTGTCTGCCTGAGTTTGCATGGGACTTGTGTCTGCTGACATATTTGCCATAGAATCATATGAGCAGCTTCCCAGGAGCTTGTAGGACTCTGTTTCCATATGGTCATGCCCATTGAACCTGGCTCTTACAGTCTCTCTGCTCCCTCTTCCATGATGTCACTGACCCTTGAGTAGATGAAGTTTAATAAAGAGGTCCTGTCCAACGACCATTATTTAGTCTTGATGGCTATACTTTGGCTACTTGTGACCTTTTGTGTTCCTGGCCCTCTGCTGCATGAGGGAGCTTCATCATTGAGAACTGATTCCTTAGTGTTCTCTTCTTTATCCCTGTTCTACGTTCCATGAATTTTGGGTATAGAGGTTGCATTGTAGATGTGTCTCTTAGGCCTGGGCAATTCATAGATAATGTCTGTGTGTGATCAGTTGTGGTATTTGGTATTTGGTATTAGTCTGACTGCCTGGGCAATTCATAGATAATGTCTGTGTGTGACCAGTTGTGGTATTTGGTATTTGGTATTAGTCTGACTATTGGGGTTTTCTCTAAGATCTATGGCCACTCCAGCCATGTGTATTTGGTTATGTTTACAGTACCACACTTGAGTTTTCTCCCTTTGAGTGGGCTTTTAGTCCAGTTAGGTAACTGTTGATCTCCCCCAAGATAAAAGTGCCACTACTGCACCAATGCCGTATGCTGTGCTGGCCATTGATGTGATTATTTGGTCTTAAAGCTGGTATTGGACCATCTATTAGGTTTTCCCTTGGCACCTTCATAGAGCTCTCCAAAGCTATGAGGGCTAGCCTTCAAAGAGAGTGGTTTCAGGTCAGTTGCAGCTCTATTGCTCCAAATCCTATGCCTGAAGTATGTTCTGTCTTCAGCAGTAGGGTCTCATCTTCAAGGTCTGGGAGGCCATCAAGGGCTGTGGAAATAGCCTGAATAATTTTGGGAGTCTCTTGGACCACCTTGGCCAACAACTCAAAGGAAGGTATCTTATGTCTGGCATTGTTTCTTGTTATGTGACCTTGAGCTATATACATGGACTCATGTAGAGATAATGTATGTATAATTTGTCAGTGGGTTGTTGAACTAATATGAGATTCCCTTTGATTTTTTTAAAACTAGCTAGGCATTATTTATCTCCCTCACTGTCTAGCCCTTCCACAATGCTTCTTATCCATCTTTATTTCTTCTTTTGAGAACTCTCTGTTCAGCTCCTTAGCCCATCTTTTAACTGGGTTACTTCCTTTCTTGATTCTTTGTTTTTTGAGTTCTTTATATATTCTGGATGTTAAACCTCTGTCAGATGTGTCACTGGTGAAGATTTTCTTGCACTCTGTGGGTTTTCTCTTTACTTCCTTGGTTGCTTCTTTTGATGTGCAGTAGCTTTTTTAACATTTACAAAAACTTTATTGAGTTTTCACACATGCATATAAGGTGTTTTAATCAAACCCGTGCCCACTCCCTCCCTTCCAACACCTCCCATATCTCCCCATCACTTGTTTCTTTTTCTTTTTCCTTCTTTCATTTATTTATTTTTATGGTGCGATGTACAGAAGCTTTTTAGTTTAATGAGGTCCCATTAGGTGATTCTTGACCTTATTTTCTGATGTCCAGTTTAGAAAATCCTTTCCTACACCTATATCTTGTAGGTGATTGCAAATGTTTTCTTCTAACAGTTTCAGAGTTTTGGGCTTCACATTGAAGTCGTTGATCCATTTGGAGTTGACTTTTGTGCAAGGTGAAAGATAGGGGTTTAGCATCATTTTTCTACAGGTGGAGATCCAATTTGCCAGCAGCATTTGCTGAACATGCTGTCTTTCCTCCAGTGAATGTTCTTGGCTCCTTTGTCAAATATCAGGTGGCTGAAATTGAATGTACTCATATTTGGGTCTTCATTTTGTTCCATTGATCTATGGGTCTATTTGTGTGCCAGTATCATGTTGTTTTGTGTGCCAGTACCATGTTGCTCTGTTTGTTTAATTTTGGTGATACCTGTGCTTTTATATACCCATCCATTTCTTCAAATTTAGTAGTGTATAGGTTTTTAAAATATTCCCTTATAATGTTCTGGATCTTTTTGGTGTCTGTTGTGATGTTTCCCCTTTCATCTCTGATTTTGTTGATTTGGAGTTGCTCTTTCTTTTGGTTAACTGGGCTAAGGGTCTGTCAATCTTGTTTATCTTTTCAAAGAACCAGGTCTTGGATTCATTGATTCTTTGTATTTTAGTCCATTTCATTAATTTCTGCTCTGAGTTTTGTTATTTCTTTTTGTCTGCTAGGTTTGGATTTCATTTGTTGTTGCTTTTCGAGTGTCTTGGGTTGTAATGTTAAGTCATTTGTCTGTGTTCTTTCTGTTTGTTTGTTTTTTTTTTTAATGTAGTCACTTAGAGCTATAAATTTCCATCTAAGGATCAATTTCAATGTGTCCCAGAGGGTTTTTTTGTATTGTATTGTCCTTT